>NC_136068.1:1955772389-1956034889 GCF_964261635.1 Lissotriton helveticus | reverse complement strand
CATCAAACTGCATGCCGTGTGAGTGTGCACCGGAACCACATTCATCAAACTGCATGCTGTGTGAGTGTGCACCGGAACCATATTCATCAAACTGCATGCAGTGCGAGTGTGCACCGGAACCATGTTCATCAAACTGCATCCCGTGTGAGTGTGCACCGGAACCATATTCATCAAACTGCATGCTGTGTGAGTGTGCACCGGAACCACATTCATCAAACTGCATGCTGTGTGAGTGTGCACCGGAACCATGTTCATTAAACTGCATGCCGTGTGAGTGTGCACCGGAACCGTGTTCATCAGACTGCATGCAGTGCGAATGTGCACCGGAACCATGTTCATCAAACTGCATGCCATGTGAGTGTGCACCGGAACCATGTTCATCAAACTGCATCCCGTGTGAGTGTGCCTCGGAGCAGTGTTCACCAAACTGCATGCCGTGTGAGTGTGCGCCGGAACCATGTTCATCAAACTGCATGCTGTGTGAGTGTGCACCGGAACCATGTTCATCAAACTGCATGCCCTGTGAGTGTGCACCGGAACCATGTTCATCAAACTGCATGTCGTGTGAGCGTGCCCCGGAACCATATTCATCAAACTGCATGCCGTGTGAGTGTGCGCCGGAACCATGTTCATCAAACTGCATGCTGTGTGAGTGTGCACCGGAACCACGTTCATCAAACTTTATGCTGTGTGAGTGTGCACCGGAACCATGTTCATCAAACTGCATGCCCTGTGAGTGTGCACCAGAACCATGTTCATCAAACTGCATACCGTGTGAGTGTGCACCGGAACCGTGTTCATCAGACTGCATGTCGTGTGAGCGTGCCCCGGAACCATATTCATCAAACTGCATGCCATGTGAGTGTGCACCGGAACCATGTTCATCAAACTGCATCCTGTGTGAGTGTGCACCGGAACCATGTTCATCAAACTGCATGCCATGTGAGTGTGCACCGGAACCATGTTCATCAAACTGCATGCCCTGTGAGTGTGCACCGGAATCACGTTCATCAAACTGCATGTTGTGTGAGTGTGCATCGGAACCACGTTCATCAAACTGCATGCTGTGTGAGTGTGCACCGGAACCATGTTCATCAAACTGCATGCTGTGTGAGTGTGCATCGGAACCATGTTCATCAAACTGCATGCCCTGTGAGTGTGCACTGGAACCATGTTCATCAAACTGCATGCTGTGTGAGTGTGCACCGGAACCATGTTCATCAAACTGCATGCTGTGTGAGTGTGCACCGCAACCATGTTCATCAAACTGCATGCTGTGTGAGTGTGCATCGGAACCATGTTCATCAAACTGCATGCCCTGTGAGTGTGCACTGGAACCATGTTCATCAAACTGCATGCTGTGTGAGTGTGCACCGGAACCATGTTCATCAACCTGCATGCTGTGTGAGTGTGCACCAGAACCATGTTCATCAAACTGTATGCTGTGTGAGTGTGCACCAGAACCATGTTCATCAAACTGCATGCCATATGAGTGTGCACCAGAACCATGTTCATCAAACTGCATACCGTGTGAGTGTGCACCGGACCCACGTTCATCAAACTGCATGTTGTTTGAGTGTGCACCGGAACCACGTTCATCAAACTGCATGCTGTGTGAGTGTGCACCGGAACCATGTTCATCAAACTGCATCCCGTGTGAGTGTGCCTCGGAGCAGTGTTCATCAAACTGCATGCCGTGTGAGTGTGCGCCGGAACCATGTTCATCAAACTGCATGCTGTGTGAGTGTGCACCGGAACCATGTTCATCAAACTGCATGCCCTGTGAGTGTGCACCGGAACCATGTTCATCAAACTGCATGTCGTGTGAGCGTGCCCCGGAACCATATTCATCAAACTGCATGCCGTGTGAGTGTGCGCCGGATCCATGTTCATCAAACTGCATGCTGTGTGAGTGTGCACCGGAACCACGTTCATCAAACTTTATGCTGTGTGAGTGTGCACCGGAACCATGTTCATCAAACTGCATGCCCTGTGAGTGTGCACCAGAACCATGTTCATCAAACTGCATACCGTGTGAGTGTGCACCGGAACCGTGTTCATCAGACTGCATGTCGTGTGAGCGTGCCCCGGAACCATATTCATCAAACTGCATGCCATGTGAGTGTGCACCGGAACCATGTTCATCAAACTGCATCCTGTGTGAGTGTGCACCGGAACCATGTTCATCAAACTGCATGCCATGTGAGTGTGCACCGGAACCATGTTCATCAAACTGCATGCCCTGTGAGTGTGCACCGGAATCACGTTCATCAAACTGCATGTTGTGTGAGTGTGCATCGGAACCACGTTCATCAAACTGCATGCTGTGTGAGTGTGCTCCGGAACCATGTTCATCAAACTGCATGCTGTGTGAGTGTGCATCGGAACCATGTTCATCAAACTGCATGCCCTGTGAGTGTGCACTGGAACCATGTTCATCAAACTGCATGCTGTGTGAGTGTGCACCGGAACCATGTTCATCAAACTGCATGCTGTGTGAGTGTGCACCGGAACCATGTTCATCAAACTGCATGCTGTGTGAGTGTGCATCGGAACCATGTTCATCAAACTGCATGCCCTGTGAGTGTGCACTGGAACCATGTTCATCAAACTGCATGCTGTGTGAGTGTGCACCGGAACCATGTTCATCAAACTGCATGCTGTGTGAGTGTGCACCAGAACCATGTTCATCAAACTGTATGCTGTGTGAGTGTGCACCAGAACCATGTTCATCAAACTGCATGCCATATGAGTGTGCACCGGAACCATGTTCATCAAACTGCATACCGTGTGAGTGTGCACCGGACCCACGTTCATCAAACTGCATGTTGTTTGAGTGTGCACCGGAACCACGTTCATCAAACTGCATGCTGTGTGAGTGTGCACCGGAACCATGTTCATCAAACTGCATGCTGTGTGAGTGTGCATCGGAACCATGTTCATCAAACTGCATGCCATGTGAGTGTGCACCGGAACCACATTCATCAAACTGCATCCCGTGTGAGTGTGCGCCGGAACCATGTTCATCAAACTGCATGCTGTGTGAGTGTGCACCGGAACCACATTCATCAAACTGCATCCCGTGTGAGTGTGCCTCGGAGCAGTGTTCATCAAACTGCATGTCGTGTGAGCGTGCCCCGGAACCATATTCATCAAATTGCATGCCGTGTGAGTGTGCGCCGGAACCATGTTCATCAAACTGCATGCTGTGTGAGTGTGCATCGGAACCATGTTCATCAAACTGCATGCCCTGTGAGTGTGCACCGGAATCACGTTCATCAAACTGCATGCTGTGTGAGTGTGCACCGGAACCATGTTCATCAAACTGCATGCTGTGTGAGTGTGCATTAGAACCATGTTCATCAAACTGCATGCCCTGTGAGTGTGCACCGGAACCATGTTCATCAAACTGCATGCTGTGTGAGTGTGCACCGGAACCATGTTCATCAAACTGCATGCTGTGTGAGTGTGCATCGGAACCATGTTCATCAAACTGCATGCCCTGTGAGTGTGCACCGGAATCACGTTCATCAAACTGCATGCTGTGTGAGTGTGCACCGGAACCATGTTCATCAAACTGCATGCTGTGTGAGTGTGCATCGGAACCATGTTCATCAAACTGCATGCCCTGTGAGTGTGCACCGGAACCATGTTCATCAAACTGCATGCTGTGTGAGTGTGCACCGGAACCATGTTCATCAAACTGCATGCTGTGTGAGTGTGCACCGGAACCATGTTCATCAAACTGCATGTTGTGTGAGTGTGCACCGAAACCATGTTCATCAAACTGCATGCTGTGTGAGTGTGCACCGGAACCATGTTCATCAAACTGCATGCTGTGTGAGAGTGCATCGGAACCATGTTCATCAAACTGCATGCCCTGTGAGTGTGCACCGGAATCACGTTCATCAAACTGCATGCTGTGTGAGTGTGCACCGGAACCATGTTCATCAAACTGCATGCTGTGTGAGTGTGCATCGGAACCATGTTCATCAAACTGCATGCCCTGTGAGTGTGCACCGGAACCATGTTCATCAAACTGCAAGCTGTGTGAGTGTGCACCGGAACCATGTTCATCAAACTGCATGCCGTGTGAGTGTGCACCGGAACCACGTTCATCAAACTGTATGCTGTGTGAGTGTGCACCGGAACCATGTTCATCAAACTGCATGCTGTGTGAGTGTGCATCGGAACCATGTTCATCAAACTGCATGCCCTGTGAGTATGCACCGGAATCACGTTCATCAAACTGTATGCTGTGTGAGTGTGCACCGGAACCATGTTCATCAAACTGCATGCTGTGTGAGTGTGCATCGGAACCATGTTCATCAAACTGCATGCCCTGTGAGTGTGCACCGCAATCACGTTCATCAAACTGCATGCTGTGTGAGTGTGCACCGGAACCATGTTCATCAAACTGCATGCTGTGTGAGTGTGCATCGGAACCATGTTCATCAAACTGCATGCCCTGTGAGTGTGCACCGGAACCATGTTCATCAAACTGCATGCTGTGTGAGTGTGCATCGGAACCATGTTCATCAAACTACATGCCGTGTGAGTGTGCACCGGAACCACGTTCATCAAACTGTATGCTGTGTGAGTGTGCACCGGAACCATGTTCATCAAACTGCATTCCGTGTGAGTGTGCATCGGAACCATGTTCATCAAACTGCATGCCCTCTGAGTGTGCACCGGAATCACGTTCATCAAACTGCATGCTGTGTGAGTGTGCACCGGAACCATGTTCATCAAACTGCATGCCGTGTCAGTGTGCACCAGAACCATGTTCATCAAACTGCATGCCCTGTGAGTGTGCACCGGAACCATGTTCATCAAACTGCATGCTGTGTGAGTGTGCACCGGAACCATGTTCATCAAACTGCATGCTGTGTGAGTGTGCACCGGAACCACGTTCATCAAACTGTATGCTGTGTGAGTGTGCACCGGAACCATGTTCATCAAACTGCATTCCGTGTGAGTGTGCATCGGAACCATGTTCATCAAACTGCATGCCCTGTGAGTGTGCACCGGAATCACGTTCATCAAACTGCATGCTGTGTGAGTGTGCACCGGAACCATGTTCATCAAACTGCATGCCGTGTCAGTGTGCACCAGAACCATGTTCATCAAACTGCATACCGTGTGAGTGTGCACCGGAACCATATTCATCAAACTGCATGTTGCGTGAGTGTGCACCAGAACCACGTTCATCAAACTGCATACCGTGTGAGTGTGCACCGGAACCATATTCATCAAACTGCATGTTGCGTGAGTGTGCACCAGAACCACGTGCATCAAACTGCATGCCGTGTGAGTGTGCACCAGAACCACGTTCATTAAACTGCATGCTGTGTGAGTGTGCACTGGAACCATGTTCATCAAATTACATGCCGTGTGAGTGTGCACTGGAACCACGTTCATCAAACTGCATTTTGCGTGAGTGTGCACCAGAACCACGTTCATCAAACTGCATGCCGTGTGAGTGTGCACTGGAACCATGTTCATCAAATTACATGCCGTGTGAGTGTGCACCGGAACCATATTCATCAAACTGCATGCCATGTGAGTGTGCACCGGAACCACGTTCATCAAACTGCATCCCATGTGAGTGTGCCTCGGAGCATTGTTCATCAAACTGCATGTCGATTGAGCGTGCCCCGGAACCATATTCATCAAACTGCATGCCGTGTGAGTGTGCGCCGGAACCATGTTCATCAAACTGCATACCGTGTGAGTGTGCACCAGAACCATGTTCATCAAACTGCATGCCGTGTGAGTGTGCGCCGGAACCATGTTCATCAAACTGCATACCGTGTGAGTGTGCACCAGAACCACGTTCATCAAACTGCATACCGTGTGAGTGTGCACCGGAACCATGTTCATCAAACTGCATGCCGTGTGAGTGTGCACCGGAACCATGTTCATCAAACTACATGCCGTGTGAGTGTGCGCCGGAACCACGTTCATCAAACTGCATGCCGTGTGAGTGTGCGCCGGAACCATGTTCATCAAACTGCATGCCGTGTGAGTGTGCACCGGAACCATGTTCATCAAACTGCATGCCGTGTGAGTGTGCACCGGAACCATGTTCATCAAACTACATGCCGTGTGAGTGTGCGCCGGAACCACGTTCATCAAACTGCATACCGTGTGAGTGTGCACCAGAACCACGTTCATCAAACTGCATACCGTGTGAGTGTGCACCGGAACCATGTTCATCAAACTACATGCCGTGTGAGTGTGCGCCGGAACCACGTTCATCAAACTGCATGCCGTGTGAGTGTGCACCGGAACCATATTCATCAAACTGCATGCCGTGCGAGTGTGCACCGGAACCACGTTCATCATAACCTCTCTTGCCCGCAGTGAATGCAGTCCGCGAGCATGCAGTGTAGCGCTGTGCCGGATCCTTAACCATCCGAAGCCCTTCTACCAGGTGTATGTAGTGAGGGCCTCTAGATCCTGGGGCCATCCTACCTGTGGGGTGTCCACACCTCATGGGAAAGGTGTATGCAGGTCGATGCTACATATTTTTGAGAGAGCCTCCCTACCCCCCACTGTTTGCCTTTCTTTTCCAAAAACTGAGCTTTCATACAAATGGCTTTGCCAACTTTGATCCAGAGAAAATAAATGTTTCTGCAAGCCGTGTTAACCGCAGCAATCCTTCGCGCCTGCCAAGGTTTGAGTAGATCAGCATTATTGTTTCTTCCTTTCCATTAATGTTAGCGCTGCAAGCACAAAGCTAAAAATAACGACAAATACTAGAACCCAAAGTAAAGAACACACAATTGGGCAAACAACCCCACACCTGGCACCTGGTAAGTGACTCCCCTTACCTTCCTTGATTGTAGATTTCATGGGTTGGCAGCATCCGAGAGCTCTCAAGCTCTCCACGTCTATACTGGAGCAGTGAGTATAGGGGTATATTAGCAAGAACCTCGTAAAAAATATGCGCCGTTTTAGCCGCAGGAAACGGATGCTAAAATGGTGATAAAGCATTCCAATAGAAGCCCAGGTTAGGTGTCCTGCACATCTAATCTGGACTTCTATTGGAATTCTATAACGCATATTAGCAAGTTCATTATCGCTGTTTTAGCGGCAGTTTCCTGCTGCTAAAAAGGCGTATATTTTAACGAGGTTCTTGCTAATATGCCCCTCAGTGTCCAGGTTTTATGATGCATTCTTGTACTGGTAATTCTGCCGGCCCCGTGTAAAATCAAGTCTGGAAATCCCACAATGCAAAGAAAACTGAATGCAGCGGTCAAGCACGGGCTTAAAACGTGAGCGCTCTGCAAGCGAGATTATAATGTAGCAATAGTAGCCTGTCCCTACACCGCTAAAATCGTGCTCGAGCTAGGCACCTGTATTCTTAATTAATTTTAAAGTTTTGTTTTAACAATTAACACCCACGGAGGACACCCTGGTACAATCAGGTCAACATCGATCCACTTTCAGAAAATAATCAAATAAAATAAACCAAAATAATAATTTACTAAAGATTAACTTAACACACTGTTGCCCTCTCAATTCGGTCAGTTTCAGTGCCACTAGAAACACTTCGCAACATTTGTTTAGCGAGGTAACATTTCTGTAAACGCCGTACAACTGTAGGTATCTGAACACCAAAAACAAGGCGGGTGGGTGGGGGCAGCGGGGTTATCTTGCCTCCTATGTTGACACCGAGGAGGACTTCGACATCTACCGCGTGCACAGCTTGAGCCCATCTTGTCCCGGGTGAACCCCAACCTGACCCTGCACCTGGCTAACAGCCGGCATGTGGGGTGCAAGTGAACTCCCGGCAGGACGCCTCAGTGCAGTGCTCGCTGGGGCCGGGACCCTGTCCCGTGGGAGGCGGAGCGTGTGGAGACAGGCTCTGCAAGAGACTCCTCACCCCCCAAGACCATACGCTTCCCCCAGACCATCGCACTGCACTCGCACATCACTTCCCGCCGATGAACCACCTTCACGGAGGAAGAGGATGTGGAGGCGAAGGGCGGCGGAGAGGGGGAACCCAAGAGCGGGGAGAGTTCTGGGGAGCCGTCCGCAGAGGAGAAGGGTAGCCCCGCGGAGAGAAGCCGCACAGACCTGCTAGAGGAGACTAGCTTAGAGGAAGAGAAGTGAGGCCAAAATCTGAAGGGGAGGCAGCCGTAGAGCCCGGGCAGCAAGAAACCACCCCTCTCCCGACAAGGTCAGACTGCGTTTCCAGGTGTGGAGTTCCATAATATAAATAGTGCTACTTAAGAACACGTACTGTGTAACAAGAGAAGTAAAGGAGCCAGTAGCCATGGGAGGTGACAAATGACGACTTAGCCGTCATAAGGAGGGACTAACAAGCCTCAAAATCAATCAGAAGACCGCATTTACAGGAGGACAAAGACACGAGCCAAAGGCGGAGAGTGGGCGGAGCTTCCATGAAGCTTCACTCCGTCTGTATACTGCATGCCTCGCAAAGCGGGCAGCACATGCGCGCTGCCGCTATAGGCTCGACCTAAAAAAGAACTCGGGGTACTGAAAATGTTAGGCAGTATGCAAGTGACATCATAACGCGTGCCATCAAAGCACATGATGTCACGACGCGTGACATTCTACATGGCATGTGTATGTTCCACTCTGATATGTGTAGGTTATAACGTGTGCCAACTGAAAATGCAATAAAATATGTCTTAAAAAAGAAGTTGTCTCCTGCATAGCATGTAAGATGCAGATGACAGACTTTTATTTTATGTAGGTAGGTAAGTGGATTACTGCTTTGAACACGGAGATCCTTTAGTTACTTCCAGTTCATGAATTGTAATCCCTCTAGTAGACAACAGTGAGCTGTGAAGGGTATTTGACTCCTACAACTTGTAATCCTGACTGTCTCATGTAAGACAACTTGTACATTGATTTACACACTTACATGTTCTATTTGGGATCGATAAAGTGTATGTTATGTAAAAGCGCTCTAACACTCTGTATTGCGATGAGTAGCGTAATAAAAGAAATAAAATAGTGCTATCCAAATTGTTATTTGTATAAATACTGGGACAGACCATGCCCTCCGACAGTCTTACAGTGCATATATCTCTTACATACAGGGACTGAACGAAGGCAGAAGCTGCCTCTCTTAAGTACCTGTGACTAACCCTGAGGGGAGTTTGCAGAGTTGCACTACGCGGAGCTACGTAAAGTGCAAAAAAAACTCTGTTGCACTACGCGGAGCTCCGCAAGTGGCAGAGTTCCATAGAAAAATTGTCATGTGCGGCTTTCCGCAGTCCGGGCGCCGCAGGATACATGCAGAGAACGGGAGACCCGCTTCCGGACGGAAGTGGTGTCCCGTTCTAGACCTCACCACAACAATGGGATACTCACTTCCGGCCGGAGGTGGTGTCCCGTTCTAGTCCTCACCGCAACAAGCACTTCCGGGCCAACACTTTTTAAAGTGCTTGTGGCCGCCGGATCGGTGCTTCTGATTCCTTCCGTCAGACGCGCATGAGCCCAGCAGACGCCGAAGGTTTCTTCAGGTCACGGTAACGCTGTCAATCCTCACGCGTTACGTGACTGCCTGTACCTGTTCCTGTCCGCCGCGCAGGAGCGCTGCGGGAAACTCCGTCCTGAAGCAACTGCTTCTGGCACGCTGCTACTTTCAAGCCTCAGTTCTTTTGTCGGCAGTAGCGCAGGAGCGTTACTGCTTGTTTCTCTTCATAGTGCAGGTGCACTATAACATTTTTCTCTCTGTTGTTTTGTCCGAGGCGCAGGAGCGCTTATTTCATCCATTGAACCTTGCTTGGCAGTGGCGCAGGTGTGCTACAGCTTGGCTCCTACACGCAGGTAGCGTGGGAGCTTTGTACATTTGGGCCGCGCTACAGCGCTTACCCGGGAGTTCTAGACATTGCCTACTGTGAAGCGCAGAAGCGCTTTTTCTTTGAGTTCTTTTTGGTTCCTTGGGGGTCCAGGCGCAGAAGTGCCTCATTCTTCATTTCCTTTGCCACGGACGTGGGACTCCTGGACGACACAGCACTGGCCTTTTATGCAGTCAACCCGAACGAATCTTGTGGTGAGTGTAAACAGGGGCTCAGGTCTGCATGTGTCTTGTGGGGTGTTGGACAGCACGAGCGTAGTCACTAGCCCTAATCTGGTGTTTCTTGTTCCCTCAGCTGTGTCAAGACCCGTCCCAACGTCCCTATCACCAAAGCCACTTCCTTGGTTCCTTTTGGCCCCCATCCCTCGTTCCACCTCATCCTTGACGGGCGTTATTCCCCGCGGGGGTTTGTTGGGGTCAGGGGCGGTGGTAACTGTCGTCTCTGCGGGATAGCCTCACAAGCCCAGGTGAGTCTTGTGGGGTACTCGACAGAATCAGAAGCCCACGTTCTTATATCCTGCCCAGACGACATGGGAGAACCAGAGGTCACCCTGCAGGACATAGCAGCCTTGCTGGCTGCCATGCAAGCAGAGAACCTCAGCTTACGCCAAGATATGACGGCCCTACAGGGCCAGGTGACGGCGGGTTTCACCAACCCTTGGGGAACCACTCCTAGCCCCAGAACCCGAACAGAGGGGTTGCTTAGACCACCTACGTTCTCCTTTGGAGGGTCCTCCTCTGCCACCGGTCAGGACACGGCTATTCAGGTCATCACGCCCCACCCGGTGCAATTGGCTCCACCCGAACGCTTCTATGGAGACAGCACCAAGTATGGTGTCTTCATCCACCAATGCCATCTGTGTTTCATGGCCAGAACAGCCGCCTTCCCTGATGATGCTTCAAAGGTGGCGTTCATACTATCCTACATGGGCGGGGACGCCGCGCAGTGGTCCATCTCGCTGGTCGAAAACGATGACCCCATGCTTAACCACTTGCCAACGTTTAAGGAGACCATGCGACGGATGTTCGCTCGCCATACGTTCGTACAAGCCGCAGATAACCAGCTGCTTGGGTTAAAGCAAGGAAACAGTGATCTACTTCACTACATCACGACCTTTAGCCGCCTGGTCATAGAGGCGCAGTGGCCGGAGGACAAAAAGGTGTCGGTGTTTTATCGAGGGTTACATGACGATCTGAAGGACCTTATCGCCCAACACCCCGACCCTCCGGACATGATAGGGCCATTCATCGACATGGTGGTCAAGATGAACTTCCGCTTACAAGAGAGGAAAACCGAAAAAGGGAAAAACAGCGACAACCGTTCCCTTCCCTTCTCTGAGAAGGCCTCCGAGAAAAGCAAGGCGGAGGCTCCCTCGTCAAGCGACACCCAGGAACCCATGCAGATCGGCGGCGTTAGAGGAGCCCTAACCAGCCAAGAGAGAGAAAGAAGGAGGAAGCAGAACCAGTGCCTCTATTGCGGAAAGAACGGTCACTTCGTTAGGGAGTGCCCGGTGAAACCAAGTCGTCCACGGAACAAACGGCCTTTCGCCTTGCCCATCGAGAAAGGAAACAAGGCGGGAAACGAGACAACCCAGTAGACAAGGGGGTCCGTCCTCCGGGTTTTTCTTCCTGCACTACAGAGATCCCTGCAGTCTTCGATGCCAACCATCACATAGGCATGGAAGTGACCTTGCGGAACCAAACCGGCGCCTCTTGGAATGTCATCGCGATGCTTGATTCCGGAGCCACCGGCAACTTCATCGACACAGTCTATTCGCAATCCCTGGGAATGAGGACGACACCCAAAAAACAACCAGAAACGGTTAAAGCCGTCGACGGTACTGATCTGACCTCTGGTCTTATCAGGAATCAGACCGAAACCTTGAAGATGTGCTTCACCAACAAGCATGCCGAAGCCATCAGCTTCGACGTCATCGACGCACCACAATTTAAGGTCATCCTGGGGCTGCCATGGCTGGTACACCACAATCCCCGAGTCGATTGGGTATCGCGGGTGATCAGTCTGGATTCCGAACTCTGCTGTAGCACCTGCTACGAAGAGGACAACATGCAAGGTATCCGGTCCATTCAAGCTCGGTCGTTATCAGGGCAAGGCATGGGATTGGTGTCTCAAGCCGAAGTACCAGAGGATTATCAGGACCTGGTAGACGTGTTCGACAAAAAGGGAGCCAACACTCTACCACCGCATCGTTCCTTCGATTGTCGGATAGACCTGATACCCGGCTCTACCTTGCCCTATAGCAGGATCTATTCCCTTACTGAAAAGGAGAACGTCCATTTACGTTCCTATCTGGATGAGTACTTGGAAAACGGATTCATCCGCCATTCCAGGTCCCCAGTGTCATCTCCCCTCTTTTTTGTATCGAAGAAGGAAGGGGACCTGAGGACCTGCATCGACTTTAGGGCGATGAACACCATCACGGTAAAAAACCGATACCCGCTTCCGCTCATCTCCAATCTCCTGGACCAAGTCAAGAACGCCTCGGTTTATACGAAACTGGATCTGCGGGGGGCTTACCATCTAGTCAGGGTCCGGAAGGGAGACGAATGGAAGACCGCCTTTCGGACCAAGTTCGGCCTCTTCGAGTACCAAGTCATGCCTTTCGGACTCTGCAATGCCCCCGCCGCGTTCCAGTACTTCATTGATGAGGTATTGAGGGAGCTCCTCGACGTCTTCTGTATCGTGTACATAGACGATATTTTGATCTTCTCCCAGACCATCACCGAGCACGTACAACACGTGCGTTCGGTTCTACGACAACTTGGAAAACACAGACTATACGTGAAACTGGAGAAAAGCGTATTCCACGTTACCTCCGTGGAATTCCTGGGTCATGTCATCACCCCCGCAGGCATACAGATGGACAACAAGAAAGTGGAGGCCATTCTTCTTTGGCCCACGCCGGACTCCGTGAAAGGGGTGCAACGGTTCTTGGGGTTTGCCAACTACTACCGCCGTTTTATTACTGGATTCTCCGGGTTGGTGGCACCTATCTCGCGCTTATTGCGCAAAGGACAGCGTTTTTGTTGGGACCAGAAAGCAGACGACGCGTTCCAGGAACTGAAGAGGCGGTTTACCACAGCACCAGTGCTGATACATCCAGACACCGAACAGCCTTTCGTGGTAGAAGCAGACGCCTCGAAAGACGCCTTGGGAGGCGTATTGTCACAAAGGGATGCCAACACCGGACTGCTGCATCCGGTGGCCTTTTATTCCAAGAAACTGCAGCCGGCAGAAAAGAACTACACTGTGTCTGACAGGGAGCTCCTGGCCATCAAGACGGCGTTCGAGGAATGGCGTCATTACCTGAAGGACGCTAAACATACGGTCACCATCTACACGGACCACAGAAACCTGCAGTTCTTACGCTCAGCACGCGCCCTGACCGCCCGACAGCTACGATGGACCCTGTTCTTTAACGAATACAACTTCACCATCACCTACCGACCCGGAAAGGACAACGCCAAGGCGGATGCCCTCTCAAGATTGGACGAGTCCGAGGAGGCCACCGAAGACACGGAACCACGTCCCGTCATCTCGGATGACCACTTCCAGGGAGTAGTGGCCTCCACGGACTTCATGACCCAGTTACGAAAGGACTCGGACGGTATTGATCCAGCCGCTCTAGTGCAGGAACACAAAGGCGTGGTTCGAGAAAACGGATTCCTAGTCAAAGGGAACAAGTTGTACCTACCTAGGGAACCCTGTCAACAACGAGCGATCCAGATGTGTCATGACCATGTCATCGCGGGCCTTCCGGGATACCACAAAACGCTCGACCTGATACAACGACAGTTCTGGTGGCCGACCATAGAAACCGACACAAGAAACCATGTCTCCCGTTGTACCATATGCCTGCTAGGCAAGAACAGATCTGAGCCCCCAGTGGGCAATCTCCGTCCCATCCCGGTGCCACCCTATCCATGGCACACCATATCTATGGATTTCGTTGTGGAGCTACCGCTGACCAAAACCGGCCATACCACGGTACTGACCGTGGTGGACCACCTCACCAAGATGGCTCATTTCGTACCACTGCCCAAAATCCCCACGGCAGCTGAACTGGCATTGGTGTTCGTGAACAACGTGGTTCGCCTCCATGGTGTCCCGGAGGTGGTGATAACGGATCGGGGGTCGCAGTTCGTCTCCCGGTTTTGGAAGGCAGTGTGCAAACTCATGGAGATGGAAGTCCGTCTATCTTCTGCCTACCATCCCCAGACAGACGGGCAGGCGGAAAGAACCAACCACACCATGGAACAATACCTGCGCTGTTTGTTGCTCTCTGTCGAGAGGGAGTGGTCTGAGGTGCTATGGATGGCAGAGTACGCCTACAACAACAGCAAGCACTCCGCCATAGGGATGTCCCCCTTTTTCTGCCTTCAAGGGAAACACCCCCGCACATCGGCGTGGATCGTTCCAGCAGAGAGTCCATTACCCACGGTTCGGGCTTATCACAAGACTCTGTGTCAACTCTGGCAAGTGGCCAGATTCGAGTTA
Organism: Lissotriton helveticus; assembly: GCF_964261635.1. Classification (NCBI taxonomy): domain Eukaryota; kingdom Metazoa; phylum Chordata; class Amphibia; order Caudata; family Salamandridae; genus Lissotriton; species Lissotriton helveticus. The sequence goes on along the minus strand of NC_136068.1, from coordinate 1,956,020,529 downwards.
GCCAAAGCAAAGGACACCTACAAGTCACACGCTGACGCTCACAGGCAGCGAGAACCCGAGTATCGCACCGGCGACAAGGTGTGGCTCTCCATCCGTCATCTCAACGTGCATGGTCCCAAGAAGTTGCTGCCTCGGTTTGTGGGTCCTTTCGACATTGAGAAGGTGATCAATCCAGTGGCCATGAGACTATCGCTCCCGGCCCACATGAAGATACACCCGGTTTTCCATGTCTCTCTTTTACGTGCGGTCCATCCCGACTGCTCCATCCCCTCTCCTCCTTCTCCGGTGGTAGTGGAGGACCATGTGGAATACGAGGTCAGGGCCATTCTGGGATCCCGTCGTTCCAAGGGGCGGTTGTTCTACCTCGTAGACTGGAAGGGTTACGGTCCTGAGGAGCGGTCCTGGGAACCCCGATCCCATGTACGTCATGCCCCTGTTCTGGTTCGTGCTTTCCATCTGAGCCACCCTCTGAGCCCACGCCCTGCTTCCTTTCTCTGACTCCCGGGGGGGGGGTTCTGTTTTGGGGGGGGGGTACTGTCATGTGCGGCTTCCCGCAGTCCGGGCGCCGCAGGATACATGCAGAGAACGGGAGACCCGCTTCCGGACGGAAGTGGTGTCCCGTTCTAGACCTCACCACAACAATGGGATACTCACTTCCGGCCGGAGGTGGTGTCCCGTTCTAGTCCTCACCGCAACAAGCACTTCCGGGCCAACACTTTTTAAAGTGCGTGTGGCCGCCGGATCGGTGCTTCTGATTCCTTCCGTCAGACGCGCATGAGCCCAGCAGACGCCGAAGGTTTCTTCAGGTCACGGTAACGCTGTCAATCCTCACGCGTTACGTGACTGCCTGTACCTGTTCCTGTCCGCCGCGCAGGAGCGCTGCGGGAAACTCCGTCCTGAAGCAACTGCTTCTGGCACGCTGCTACTTTCAAGCCTCAGTTCTTTTGTCGGCAGTAGCGCAGGAGCGTTACTGCTTGTTTCTCTTCATAGTGCAGGTGCACTATAACATTTTTTCTCTGTTGTTTTGTCCGAGGCGCAGGAGCGCTTATTTCATCCATTGAACCTTGCTTGGCAGTGGCGCAGGTGTGCTACAGCTTGGCTCCTACACGCAGGTAGCGTGGGAGCTTTGTACATTTGGGCCGCGCTACAGCGCTTACCCGGGAGTTCTAGACATTGCCTACTGTGAAGCGCAGAAGCGCTTTTTCTTTGAGTTCTTTTTGGTTCCTTGGGGGTCCAGGCGCAGAAGTGCCTCATTCTTCATTTCCTTTGCCACGGACGTGGGACTCCTGGACGACACAGCACTGGCCTTTTATGCAGTCAACCCGAACGAATCTTGTGGTGAGTGTAAACAGGGGCTCAGGTCTGCATGTGTCTTGTGGGGTGTTGGACAGCACGAGCGTAGTCACTAGCCCTAATCTGGTGTTTCTTGTTCCCTCAGCTGTGCCAAGACCCGTCCCAACGTCCCTATCACCAAAGCCACTTCCTTGGTTCCTTTTGGCCCCCATCCCTGGTTCCACCTCATCCTTGACGGGCGTTATTCCCCGCGGGGGTTTGTTGGGGTCAGGGGCGGTGGTAACTGTCGTCTCTGCGGGATAGCCTCACAAGCCCAGGTGAGTCTTGTGGGGTACTCGACAAAAATGCAGTTTGCAGCAATTGGACAGGGCGGATGCTTGTCCGCACTGTGCAATCATCGCGAACGGCCCCCTGCACAGGGTAAGCGGTCCCTTCTTTCTCTTTTCTGCCACTTGAATTAGATTTTTACTCGAACTGCAGCTTTCTCAAAGCGACCAAGCAGTTTCTCATCACGAGCGGTTGCGAGCATACGCGACTACTCGCAATAGGAAACCTGACCACCCCGCGTTGAGAAATCTCGCCGGGAGGTTGATTTTCCTCTCTCGCGCTCGCCAACTTGACATTGGTGAACGCGAGTGTTAGACGGGGACCCTGAGGGTCGGCCGGATACTGAGGGAGAGATCCCCGAGGGGGACCGTCTCCGGTGATCGTACAGACAAGTTACCTCCCTCCCCACAAACAGGCACCACACCAAGTCGAGTTCAATGCTTTATATAAGGTTCTTAAGGCAAGGATATCAGCGATACAGGATATCTCGGACCCGGGGGTCCTCTCACTTCTAGTCTCTGTAGGGAAAGGGGGTAGCGGGACAGTCTTGGTACCGGATCGGTACAGGTAGTGGTAAGGGGCGAGCTCACAATCCTCGAGCTGGAGGGTCTGTGGATCGGGCCGCGGCAGCGCCAGCAGGCCAAGATGGTAGTCTCACAAGGCAGAGGGCCGCGGCAGCGCCAGCAGGCCAAGTCGATGGTTTCACGAGGCAGAGGGCCGCGGCAGCGCCAGCAGGCCAAGATGGTAGTCTCACAAGGCAGAGGGCCGCGGCAGCGCCAGCAGGCCAAGTCGATGGTTTCACGAGGCAGAGGGCCGCGGCAGCGCCAGCAGGCCAAGATGGTAGTCTCACAAGGCAGAGGGCCGCGGCAGCGCCAGCAGGCCAAGTCGATGGTTTCACGAGGCAGAGGGCCGCGGCAGCGCCAGCAGGCCAAGATGGTAGTCTCACAAGGCAGAGGGCCGCGGCAGCGCCAGCAGGCCAAGTCGATGGTTTCACGAGGCAGAGGGCCGCGGCAGCGCCAGCAGGCCAAGACGATGGTTTACGAGGCAGAGGGCCGCGGCAGCGCCAGCAGGCCAAGATGGGTTTACGAGGCAGAGGGCCGTGGCAGCGCCAGCAGGCCAGTCACGGATGAGTTCTTCTCGGGTCTCTCGACTCCAGGATACAACTCCCTTCCTGGTCTGGCACTGCCCCAGTTATAGGTCTGGTCCCCTTTGATGTCCGGACCCTCGCGCCTGGTGGCCGGGAGGTCCGGGATGAGGGAGTCCAGACACCCAGCAGGGGGGTGGAGCCAGCGCCCAGGGCGGCCGGGGGTGATCGACACCTGGCGGAGGGGAGCCGTTGACGATTCCTTCTCCCATTGATTTGCCAAGTGGTCACTCTGCCTCCTGGGGGGAGGTTGGTGCCCCGATGTCGGGGCCGGCCGGGCCCAGGGTTAGGGTCGGGTTGAGGCCACGCGGCCTCGTGCTGCAGTGCCCCAAGATGGCGGCCGGTTCGATGTCGTGGTGTGGATGGTGACCCGGGCCAGCTGGGTCCGGGGCTGGTGTCTTGTAGTGGAGGGATTGCAGGGTACTTCGGGTGGTCGTTTAGGGACTCTGGCTGGGGATGCAGGGAGAGCCAGGGTCCAGGTCCTACTGCGGGGAGGGGGGGCAGCCCGACCATGCGGCCTGTCCAACATGCGTCCCCCCCAGCTGAAGGCGGGGAGAGTCAGCCATCTTCCTGGGGACTCTCCTCGCTGAGGCGGAAAAAGCGTGACAGGCCGTCGGCGTTGGCGTGGTCCTGGCCTGGACGATGTTCCACCGTGAAGTCCATCCCCTGCAGGGAGATGGACCAGCGCAACAGCTTCGGGTTTTCCCCCCGCATTTGCATCAGCCATTGCAGGGGTCGGTGGTCTGTTTGCACCCGGAAGTGGGTGCCGAAGAGGTATGGCCGGAGCTTCTTGAGTGCCCAGACTACGGCGAAGGCTTCTCTCTCAATGGTGCTCCAGCGCTGTTCTCGGGGCAAGAGGCGTCTGCTGATGAAGACCACCGGATGGTCGACCCCTTCGGCGTTGAGTTGGGAGAGGACGGCCCCCACACCATGATCGGAGGCGTCCGTCTGCACAATGAATTCCCGGCTGTAGTCGGGAGCCTGGAGCACGGGGGCCGTGCACATGGCGGTCTTTAGTTTCTCGAAGGCCGATTGGCAGTCCAGGGTCCAGTTGACGGTTTTGGGGCCCTTTTTGGAGGTGAGCTCTGTGAGGGGCCCCACGATGCTGCCATAGTCCTTCACGAACCGCCGGTAGTATCCGGTGAGCCCCAGGAAGGCCCGGACCTCCGTTTGGGTCGTAGGGGGTTGCCAGGCCTGGATGGCAGCAATCTTGAGTTGGAGAGGAGCCACTAGCCCGCTTCCCACTTGGTGTCCCAGGTAGGTCACGGACCCTTGGCCAACCTGGCACTTGCTGGCCTTGATGGTGAGCCCGGCTTGCTGGAGGGCGTGTAGAACCTCCCGCAGGTGGCGGAGGTGGTCGGTCCACTGGTGGCTGTACACAGCAATGTCGTCCAGGTAGGCGGCGCTGAAGTCTTCCAGGCCCGCCAGTACCTGGTTTACCAGCCGTTGGAACGTGGCCGGGGCGTTTTTCATGCCGAAGGGCATGACTTTAAAGTGGTAGTGCCCGTCTGGGGTAGAGAAGGCGGATCGTTCTTGGGCCCGAGGGGTGAGGCCGATCTGCCAGTAGCCCGCTGTTAGGTCGAAGATGCTCAGGTAGCGGGCGGCCCCCATCCGGTCAATTAGCTCGTCGGCCCGGGGGATGGGATGAGCGTCGGTCCTGGTAACTGCATTCAGCCCCCGATAGTCCACGCAGAACCGGAGCTCAGGGGCAACGCCCGGGGCGGCCGCCTTGGGAACCAGGACGACTGGGCTTGCCCAGGGGCTGTCTGAGGGTTCGATCACTCCCAGGGTCAGCATTTTGGACACCTCGGTCTGGATGCAGGCTCGTACCCGGTCTGGTACGCGGTATGCCCGGTGTCGGATAGGAGGGCTGTCCCCGGTGTCCACATCGTGGAGGCACCAGGGGGTGACTCCGGGGGTGAGGGAGAACAGGGAGGCGAACCGCCTCAGGAGCGTTTGGCAGTCTTGGCGTTGCTCCGGGGACAGGGCCTCGGAGAGCTGGACCCCTTCCACTGAGCCATCCTGCTCGAAGGCCCTCAGTAAGTCCGGAAGGGGTTCGGAGTCTTCTTCTGTCCCATTATCGGTAGCCATCAGGAGGCTGAGCTCGGATCGCACAAAATGGGGTTTTAGCCTGTTGGCATGGAGGACCCGTAGGGGGTTCCGGGCAGTCTCCATGTCGATTAAATAGGTGACGGGCCCTTTGCGTTCGATTACCTTGAAGGGCCCGGACCATCGGTCTTGGAGTGCACAGGGTTCAACCGGGGACATCACCCAGACCTGTTGTCCCGGTTCGAACTCAATGGAGGACGCGTGCTGATCGTACCACCTCTTCATGTCCTCCTGACTGGCCTCGAGATTGGCTTTGGCGGTGTCTCGGAACTGCCGGGTCTGGTTGCGGAGAGCCAGGAGGTACCTGTAGATGTCCGGGGGAGTTTTCTGGGGAGGCTGCTCCCAACCTTCCTTGACTAGGCTGAGGGGGCCCCGGACGGGGTGCCCGTACAGGAGTTCAAATGGGCTGAAGCCGAGGGACTTCTGCGGGACCTCCCGATAGGCAAACAGGAGGCAGGGAAGTAGCACGTCCCACTGGCGTCGAAGGGGTTCTTCTAGGCCCATAATCATCCCCTTGAGGGTGCGGTTGAACCTCTCGACCAGTCCGTTTCCCTGCGGGTGATAGGGGGTCGTGAATTTGTAGGTGACCCCGCATTGTTGCCAAAGAGACTTCATATATCTGGAGATAAAGTTCGTGCCCCTGTCACTGACGACCTCCCGGGGGAACCCCACCCGGGAGAAGATCCCCATCAGGGCCCGGCCCACCACGGGGGCCGTCACCGTCCGAAGAGGGATGGCCTCGGGATAGCGAGTGGCGTGGTCTACGAGGACCAGGATGAACCGGTGTCCTTGGGCTGTTCGAGGGTCGAGGGGCCCCACAATGTCTATTCCCACTCGTTCAAACGGGGTGGTGACGACAGGAAAGGGTTGCAATGGTGCTTTGATTTTTCGGCCACTTTTTCCGCTGGCCTGGCAGGTGGGGCAGGCCTTGCAGTGGTTGGTGACATCCTTTCGCATGTGGGGCCAGAAAAAATGGGTCACCAGGCGGTCGTAGGTTTTATCCTGCCCCAGGTGTCCGGCAAGGGGGACATCGTGGGCTAAGTTCAGGAGGAAGTCTCGGAAGCGAAGGGGCACCACCAGCACCCGACTGGCCCCTAGTTCCGCCACTTTCTGCTCGCTGTAGAGCAGGTCTTGGTCCCAGTAGATCCAGTGGGCCCCCGAGGTATCCCCGGTGCTCTGGGCCAGGGCTTGCTGCCGGAGTCCTTCGAGAGAGGGACAGGTTTTCTGTTCGGCCCGGAATTGTTCCTGCGTGGGGCCTCCCTCCTGCCGCCATTGTGCCAGGTCAGGGACGTCCCGAAGCTGGTCGGATCCTTCTTCGGTTTGGGTCAATGGACTGGCTCCTGGGGCGGCCTCCTCTGGGATGAGCGCGGGAGGAGGTTCTGGCCACTCGGGCTCTTCTGGGCTGGGGACCGCGCGGGCGGTCATGGACCGGGTCGTGACGCAGACCCATTCGGGGAGGCCAAGCATCCCCAGGTGCTCCCTCCGTTCGACAGCTGCCCATGGAGAGCTTTCAAGGTCGTTTCCTAGGAGGCAGTCCACGGGGGCATCATCGCGGACAGTTACTTTTAACATCCCTGTTACTCCTCCCCACTCGAAGGGGACGCAGGCCATGTGGCATAGGCTTTCGGAGTTGTCGGCTGATCGGACAGGGCAAAGAATGTTCGGCAAGATTTGGTCGGGAGTGACGAGGTGGCGTCGGACCGCCGTTACACTGGCCCCGGTGTCGCGGAGGGCTTCCGCCCGGCGGCCATTAATGTTGACCCATTGACCGTACTTCTGGGTGTTGGCGGGAAGGGGGGCCCGCGGAATCATGTCTCTCTCCCCTAAGCAGACCAGTGCCATGGCGGCGGGCGCCCATTCAGAGGGATCGGTCTCGTACTCTTCTTGGTCTTCCGGGATTAGTTCTTCCCCTAGGGCCGCCGCTGCAACTTGGCGGGGGGTAGTGTTCGGATTCTTTGGGCAGTTGGGATCACTGGCGTAGTGGCCGGGTCGCTGGCACCTGTGGCACGTAATGTTGGCCCGGAAACCGGCCCGGACGGCAGGGCTTCCTCGGCCAACCGGGGTCGAGGGGTTTCTGGGGGGTGACGAGGGGCCGGGGTCTCTCCCCCGACCCTGACTCGGGGGCGATACGGTCTGGATAATTCGCTGGGTGCGTTCCGGCCAACTCGGGTGCTTTCCCACCGGTCGGCTTCGACGGCGAGTTGTCGAGGGTCGGTTAGCTTACTGTCCAGGAGGTGTTGCCGGAGCTCCACGAAGCAGTTGTTCGACAGGTGTTCCCATACGATAAGGTCAAAGAGTTGTTCGTAGGTGGTTACTTTGTTGCCCTTGATCCACCCCTCGAAGGCTCGGCTAAAAAAGTTCACGTACTCCACCCAAGTTGTACCCGGAATCCGTTTGCAGTCGCGGAACCGTTGGCGGTACATCTCAGGTGTGAGCCCGTATCGAGTGAGGAGGGCGGCCTTCATGTGGTCGTAGGAGGTCATCAGCTGGTCCGGGAGTTGCAGCAGGGCGTCCCGCCCTTCGTTGACAAACCTCCCCCATAATCCGGCTCCCCAATCGCTTCGGGGAATCCGGTGGGAGGTCATTGCCACCTCATAGGCTTTAAACCACTGCTGTATATCATCGTTCTTGTGGTATTCCCGGATGACCTCTTTGGGGATGTGAACCTTGGGTTCGGTCGAAGCAGACGGGGTCGGTCGTTCGGGGAGCCCGAGGTCTTTATTCTGTTTCTGGATCTCCAGTGCTTTGAGATCGCGCTCATGTTCGTACTCTAGTTTCTTTTCCTCTAGCTCTCTCTGTCTTTGCTTGTCTTCTCGCTCTTCCTTGAGCCGTAAGTGTTCCAGGGTTATTTTTTGTTCGGCCAGCTTGAGTTCTCCATCCAAGCGAAGTCGGGCTAGTTCTAATTCGTGGAGTCTGGTTTTTTCTCTTTCTCGGATCTCTTCCAGGGAGAGACCCGCTCTTTCTTTAGTTGGTGCGGGGCTCGTTTCGGTCGTTTGTGTTCGGGGTACGGCCGTACCCGTTTCCGCCCAGGCTTCTAGGGCTCGTTTGAAGTCTTCCTTCGTACTCAGACCCGTGGTTGGGAGACCAAGTTCCATGCAATATTGCTTCAGTTCTCGGTGGTTGTAGTCTTCCAATTTTTCCATCTGGAATTTCTCCGTTGTTCCGCTCTCTGTTGTCATGGTGGTCGTGTGTCGTGGGTCGGGTGACTTTCTGTACGATTATGCGTAGGTTCGGATCCCGTCGCTGGCCACCAATGTTAGACGGGGACCCTGAGGGTCGGCCGGATACTGAGGGAGAGATCCCCGAGGGGGACCGTCTCCGGTGATCGTACAGACAAGTTACCTCCCTCCCCACAAACAGGCACCACACCAAGTCGAGTTCAATGCTTTATATAAGGTTCTTAAGGCAAGGATATCAGCGATACAGGATATCTCGGACCCGGGGGTCCTCTCACTTCTAGTCTCTGTAGGGAAAGGGGGTAGCGGGACAGTCTTGGTACCGGATCGGTACAGGTAGTGGTAAGGGGCGAGCTCACAATCCTCGAGCTGGAGGGTCTGTGGATCGGGCCGCGGCAGCGCCAGCAGGCCAAGATGGTAGTCTCACAAGGCAGAGGGCCGCGGCAGCGCCAGCAGGCCAAGTCGATGGTTTCACGAGGCAGAGGGCCGCGGCAGCGCCAGAAGGCCAAGATGGTAGTCTCACAAGGCAGAGGGCCGCGGCAGCGCCAGCAGGCCAAGTCGATGGTTTCACGAGGCAGAGGGCCGCGGCAGCGCCAGCAGGCCAAGATGGTAGTCTCACAAGGCAGAGGGCCGCGGCAGCGCCAGCAGGCCAAGTCGATGGTTTCACGAGGCAGAGGGCCGCGGCAGCGCCAGCAGGCCAAGATGGTAGTCTCACAAGGCAGAGGGCCGCGGCAGCGCCAGCAGGCCAAGTCGATGGTTTCACGAGGCAGAGGGCCGCGGCAGCGCCAGCAGGCCAAGACGATGGTTTACGAGGCAGAGGGCCGCGGCAGCGCCAGCAGGCCAAGATGGGTTTACGAGGCAGAGGGCCGCGGCAGCGCCAGCAGGCCAGTCACGGATGAGTTCTTCTCGGGTCTCTCGACTCCAGGATACAACTCCCTTCCTGGTCTGGCACTGCCCCAGTTATAGGTCTGGTCCCCTTTGATGTCCGGACCCTCGCGCCTGGTTTCACGAGGCAGAGGGCCGCGGCAGCGCCAGCAGGCCAAGATGGTAGTCTCACAAGGCAGAGGGCCGCGGCAGCGCCAGCAGGCCAAGTCGATGGTTTCACGAGGCAGAGGGCCGCGGCAGCGCCAGAAGGCCAAGATGGTAGTCTCACAAGGCAGAGGGCCGCGGCAGCGCCAGCAGGCCAAGTCGATGGTTTCACGAGGCAGAGGGCCGCGGCAGCGCCAGCAGGCCAAGATGGTAGTCTCACAAGGCAGAGGGCCGCGGCAGCGCCAGCAGGCCAAGTCGATGGTTTCACGAGGCAGAGGGCCGCGGCAGCGCCAGCAGGCCAAGATGGTAGTCTCACAAGGCAGAGGGCCGCGGCAGCGCCAGCAGGCCAAGTCGATGGTTTCACGAGGCAGAGGGCCGCGGCAGCGCCAGCAGGCCAAGACGATGGTTTACGAGGCAGAGGGCCGCGACAGCGCTAGCAGGCCAAGATGGGTTTACGAGGCAGAGGGCCGCGGCAGCGCCAGCAGGCCAGTCACGGATGAGTTCTTCTCGGGTCTCTCGACTCCAGGATACAACTCCCTTCCTGGTCTGGCACTGCCCCAGTTATAGGTCTGGTCCCCTTTGATGTCCGGACCCTCGCGCCTGGTGGCCGGGAGGTCCGGGATGAGGGAGTCCAGACACCCAGCAGGGGGGTGGAGCCAGCGCCCAGGGCGGCCGGGGGTGATCGACACCTGGCGGAGGGGAGCCGTTGACGATTCCTTCTCCCATTGATTTGCCAAGTGGTCACTCTGCCTCCTGGGGGGAGGTTGGTGCCCCGATGTCGGGGCCGGCCGGGCCCAGGGTTAGGGTCGGGTTGAGGCCACGCGGCCTCGTGCTGCAGTGCCCCAAGATGGCGGCCGGTTCGATGTCGTGGTGTGGATGGTGACCCGGGCCAGCTGGGTCCGGGGCTGGTGTCTTGTAGTGGAGGGATTGCAGGGTACTTCGGGTGGTCGTTTAGGGACTCTGGCTGGGGATGCAGGGAGAGCCAGGGTCCAGGTCCTACTGCGGGGAGGGGGGGCAGCCCGACCATGCGGCCTGTCCAACAGCGAGCAAGGAAAAAAACTCCACAAACTCCTCGAGCAGAGCGGAGTTGACTGCCCAGGCTTACCTGTGACAAGTTAGCGATGTACTTTTGTTTCCTCGCTGGTGCATTTGCATTTGTGAGGTTCCAGTCTGATACTAGATCAAAGGGAAGCCTGATGGCCTCTTAACTTCGGCCCAGCTGGAGCTGAAACCAAAGCCCCCTCCGCCTGTATGTTGCTGCTGGGAATAGAAAGCAGGCAACGTCAGGCACTGTTGTATGTGTCCCAGTGTCTGAAAATTACAACAGGACAAGTTCAGCATGTTTCTGTGGGGCGCAACTTCTTGTCAGGGGGGACGGCATCCACCCGGTGAAAAGTGTGGGGGGACGCCTTGAACCCGCGTGTACCGCTGAGTCGAGCCCTGATCTGTGATATTAACAATGAGAGCGACAGTCACATGTAAAGTACAGAGACATCGCACAGCTGAGAGATGCCCTGGACATCGGACAGCTCTGACCAGAGATGGGGGTCTCTGGACCTCACAAGTGCCGCTCCTTGCACTGGCTGTGGGTCACGCTGTGAGGTCACCCTGTGGGGTGATGCTGTGGAGTCACTTGGTGGGGTCACCCTGTGGGTCACGCTGTGGGATTGTGCAGTGGTGTGCCACTGCGGGTCACTTGTAGGGGAAGCTCTGGGAGTCGATCCCGAGTCCAGTGGTGAGAGAAGCACCTCACACCCCTTGATAAATGTGAAACAGCGTTGGCCGGCGGCACACCGAGGCCGCACCTCCAACCCCAATCACCTAGACGTGTCTCATCAGCCGTGTGCCTTGAAGCCCCAGCTGGAGAGGTGTGCTGTGACAGGAACTGGAGGCGTCGAGGAAAAGAAGAAAACTTGCTTCTTGCGAAAAGTACCCTAGTAATAGTAAAAAAAACAACACCTGTCCGTCTCACCAGTAATCACAACACCGGTGCGTCTCACCAGTAATCACACCACCTGTGCGTCTCACCAGTAATCACAACACCAGTGCGTCTCACCAGTAATCACAACACCTGCGCGTCTCACCAGTAATCACACCACCTGTGCGTCTCACCAGTAATCACAACACCAGTGTGTCTCACCAGTAATCACAACACCAGTGTGTCTCACCAGTAATCACAACACCTGCGCGTCTCACCAGTAATCACAACACCTGTGCGTCTCACCAGTAATCACAACACCTGCGCGTCTCACCAGTAATCACAACACCTGTGCGTCTCACCAGTAATCACACCACCTGTGCGTCTCACCAGTAATCACACCACCTGTGCGTCTCACCAGTAATCACAACACCAGTGTGTCTCACCAGTAATCACAACACCAGTGTGTCTCACCAGTAATCACAACACCTGTGCGTCTCTTTTTTTTTTTTTTTTTTTTTTTTTTTTTATTGGTTCACGGCAAGAAATACATCATACATTATAGATCATAAATCATAAATACATCAAGATACGAATAGAACATGGCTTAATTCATTCATTCATAAACAAAACCATAATATCCTTTATATACATAACCGTCATAAACAAATATAATCTCAGTAAAATTAAATGGAATTAAATGGCCATCTCAATCTTCATAATAATCAGAAAAAGCCCCCCAAAATTTCAGTCCAATTTTTCTCACCAGTAATCACACCACCTGTGCGTCTCACCAGTAATAACAACACCTGTCCGTCTCACCAGTAATCACAACACCTGTGCGTCTCACCAGTAATCACAACACCTGTCCGTCTCACCAGTAATCACAACACCTGTGCGTCTCACCAGTAATCACAACACCTGTCCGTCTCACCAGTAATCACAACACCAGTCGGTCTCACCAGTAATCACACCACCTGTGCGTCTCACCAGTAATCACAACACCTGTGCGTCTCACCAGTAATCACAACACCTGTCCGTCTCACCAGTAATCACAACACCTGTCCGTCTCACCAGTAATCACAACACCTGTGCGTCTCACCAGTAATCACAACATCTATCCGTCTCACCAGTAATCACACCACCTGTCCGTCTCACCAGTAATCACACCACCTGTCCGTCTCACCAGTAATCACAACACCTGTGCGTCTCACCAGTAATCACAACACCTGTCCGTCTCACCGGTAATCACAACACCTGTGCGTCTCACCAGTAATCACAACACCTGTCCGTCTCACCAGTAATCACAACACCTGTGCGTCTCACCAGTAATCACACCACCTGCGCGTCTCACCAGTAATCACAACACCTGTGCGTCTCACCAGTAATCACACCACCTGCGCGTCTTACCAGTAATCACAACACCTGTGCGTCTCACCAGTAATCACAACACCTGCGCGTCTCACCAGTAATCACAACACCTGCGCGTCTCACCAGTAATCACAACACCTGTGCGTCTCACCAGTAATCACAACACCTGTCCGTCTCACCAGTAATCACAACACCTGTCCGTCTCACCAGTAATCACAACACCTGTCCGTCTCACCAGTAATCACAACACCTGTGCGTCTCACCAGTAATCACAACACCTGTCCGTCTCACCAGTAATCACAACACCTGTGCGTCTCACCAGTAATCACACCACCTGCGCGTCTCACCAGTAATCACAACACCTGCGCGTCTCACCAGTAATCACAACACCTGTCCGTCTCACCAGTAATCACAACACCTGCGCGTCTCACCAGTAATCACAACACCTGCGCGTCTCACCAGTAATCACAACACCTGCGCGTCTCACCAGTAATCACAACACCTGTGCGTCTTACCAGTAATCACAACACCTGCGCGTCTCACCAGTAATCACAACACCTGTGCGTCTCACCAGTAATCACAACACCTGTCCGTCTCACCTGTGCGTCTCACCAGTAATCACAACACCTGTCCGTCTCACCAGTAATCACAACACCTGTGCGTCTCACCAGTAATCACACCACCTGCGCGTCTCACCAGTAATCACAACACCTGCGCGTCTCACCTGTAATCACACCACCTGCGCGTCTCACCAGTAATCACAACACCTGTGTGTCTCACCAGTAATCACAACACCTGCGCGTCTCACCAGTAATCACAACACCTGCGCGTCTCACCAGTAATCACAACACCTGTGCGTCTCACCAGTAATCACAACACCTGTGCGTCTCACCAGTAATCACAACACCAGTGCGTCTCACCGGTAATCACAACACCTGTCCATCTCACCAGTAATCACAACACCTGTCCGTCTCACCAGTAATCACAACACCTGTGCGTCTCACCAGTAATCACACCACCTGTGCGTCTCACCAGTAATCACACCACCTGTGCGTCTCACCAGTAATCACAACACCTGCGCGTCTCACCAGTAATCACAACACCTGTGCGTCTCACCAGTAATCACAACAGCTGTGCGTCTCACCAGTAATCACAACACCTGTCCGTCTCATCAGTAATCACAACACCTGTGCGTCTCACCAGTAATCACAACACCTGTCCGTCTCACCAGTAATCACAACACCTGCGCGTCTCACCAGTAATCACAACACCTGCGCGTCTCACCAGTAATCACAACACCTGTGCGTCTCACCAGTAATCACAACACCTGTGCGTCTCACCAGTAATCACAACACCTGTGCGTCTCACCAGTAATCACACCACCTGCGCGTCCCATCAGTAATCACAACACCTGTGCGTCTCACCAGTAATCACAACACCTGCGCATCTCATAAGGATCGCTAGGGCTGATATACTAGCTATGACAACACCTGTGCTTCTTGCCAGGGTTCCTACACTAGTAACGGCAACACCTGTGAGTCTCACCAGGGCTCATAGACTAGTAATCACAACACCTGTGCATCTCACCAGGGATCCTTTACTAGTTATAACAATACTTGTGCATCTCGCTAGTGCTTCTATACTAGTAATGACAGCACCAGTGGTTCTCGCTAGTGCTGTTACAGTAGTAATGACATCACTTGGGCTTTTTGCCAGTGCTTCTATACTAGTAACAGGGAACAGCTGGGCATCTCACCAGGGCTGCTATAGTAGTAATGAACAGGAGCGTCTATTTTTACGTCGAGCCTAGACAGCGCTTGGCTGTCTCTTCGAGGTATGTTGTATATAGTTTGCGGGCTTCTAGCCGGCCCGTTGCTTCTCATTGTTTCTTTGAGTGTCCTATAAAAATCCTTGCTTCCAAATGATTAATCTTTCCTATTAATCCATCTTTTTAGTCTGTTGTTCACTCACACGGAAAGGCACCCCATTACTTGTACCCTTCCACTTGTCTTATTTTAGTTACTGCCTAAGGAACTTTTCTTAATTGGGAAAGAGCGCTTCACACAAGCATTCGAGCTTTTCTATTAACGGGGCTGTTAATCTTGTTCTTTTCTCCTCACATTTGCTGTTCATTTGAAGTCCGAGATCAAATGTCAGACTGTGCTTGTTTCCTTTTGAAAATCTTTTGACCATCGGTCCACTGTAATTACAGCGTGTGGTGTCAGGGGTTTTCATCACACCAACATTTTAAATATAGCGTAAGTTGTTAAAAAAGGGTTTGCATCATCTCTCATATGGTGTCGTACTGCATTAGCATCGGCAATGTTTTCTTGTTCCTGTTCCTTTTTTTAATGTTAAAGATGTTACTTGTTTTGAAAGTGTACCTACTGGTCACACGTGTGCTTTCCTAAATGCACGCCTGAGCATACTGTTAGCAGGTTATAGGTTGTACGCATAGCTTCTGAAATGGATTTTAACATCCTAACAGGGTCTTGCTGCGTTTCTTGTTAATTAATGACAGCTTCATCTCCTATTGTGAAAACAATGACGCACACACGAAAACAGACAGACAAACACACTCGCTCACAAGCAGTCATCATGTGTGGGCACACACACGTACACACACTGCTTCCTGATTTCAAAGGACGGTACCGAGACATCATTCAGAAGAGGTGGGGGGGGCTATTCTTCCTCCTCCCCGTCTCTCCACCCCTTCAGTTGCCCCCCCCTTTGCAGGGACGTTACCATCAGAAAGACCCATTGGGCAGCCGTGATGGGAACAGGAATGGCTTTAGCAGCGACAGACAATTTACAGCGGCTCTGCTCTCCTAGACTGTGTGACCTGAGGCAGCGTGAAGCACCCGGAGCGTCTGCCGTGGAGAAATTGTAATAGTGTCGCATCACACCTGAGCACTGGTGCAGAAACACTGCAATGTGACCTTCTCTGCGCCTGCCCTGTGGGGGGCTCTGCTCGGTACACTTGATGGCAAGTTAACCTTTTCATGTTGATTTCATTAAATGGGCAAGTTTCAGATCTCCAAGTCTGTCTATTTGGAAGTTTGATCAAAGGAATAAATAGAGAACTGTGTAAAATGCATCTCTTAGTGATAAATGGCTTGTTTTTGTACAGAACTTCCTGTCTTACATCTCACGTTTCGAAGCCCTGTTACCCGCTTGTTACTGTTCCTGTAATAGTAGTCGTTGAAAAGAACAGTGAGACCTGGGCATGTTGAACCCTGGTCAGGGAGCTCGTGTTTCTTTCTGGAGTGTACCTGGCCTGGAGCTTGGAAGCACACTATTCAGTCGCGTGTGACTGTGAACTCAATATTCTAAAGCAACTTTCACTGTCACACACTCTATGCACTACTTCATTACACTCTCTCCACTACTTCATTACACTCTTTCCACTACTTCATTACACTCTCTCCACTACTGCATTACACTCTCTGCACTACTTCATTAGACTCCCTCCACTACTTCATTACACTCTCTCCACTACTTCATTACACTCTCTCCACTACTTAATTACACTCTCTCCACTACTTTATTACACTCCCCCACTACTTCATTACACTCTATCCAATACTTCATTACACTCCCTCCACTACTTCATTACACTTTATCCAATACTTCATTACACTCTATTCACCACTATATTACACTCTCTCCACTACTTCATTACACTCTCTCCATTACTTCATTGCACTCCATCCACTACTTCATTACACTCTCTCCATTACTTCATTACACTCTCTCAATTACTTCCTTACACTCTATCCACTACTTCATTACACTCTCTCCATTACTTCATTACACTCTCTCTGTTACCTCATTACACTCTATCCAATACTTCATTACACTCTCTCCACTACTTTATTACACTCTATCCACTACTTCATTTCACTCTCTCCAATATTTCATTACACTCTCTCCAATACTTCACTACACTCTCTCCAATACTTCATTACACTCTCTCCAATACTTCATTACACTCTCTCCACTACTTCATTACACTCTCTCCCCTACTTCATTACACTCGCTCCAATACTTCATTACACTCTCTCCATTACTTCTGTACACTCTCTCAATTACTTCAATACACTCTATCCACTACTTCATTAAACTGTCTCCATTACTTCATTACACTCTCTCTGTTACTTCATTACACTCTCTCCACTACTTTATTACACTTTATCCAATACTTCATTACTCTCTATCCATTACTTCATTACACTCTCTCCAATACTTCATTACACTCTATCCACTACTTCATTACACTCTCTCCACTACTTTATTACACTTTATCCAATACTTCATTACACTCTATCCATTACTTCATTACACTCTCTCCAATACTTCATTACACTCTATCCACTACTTCATTACACTCTATCCACTACTTCATTACACTCCCTCCAATACTTCACTACACTTTCTCCAATACTTCATTACACTCTCTCCACTACTTCATTACACTCTCTCAATTACTTCATTACAATCTCTCTGTTACTTCATTACACTCTATCCAATACTTCATTACACTCTCTCCACTACTTCATTCCACTCTATCCACTGCTTCATTACACTCTCTCCAATACTTCATTACACTCTCTCCACTACTTCATTACACTCTCTCAATTACTTCATTACAATCTCTCTGTTACTTCATTACACTCTATCCAATACTTTATTACACTCTCTCCACTACTTCATTACACTCTATCCACCACTTCATTACACTCTCTCCACTACTTCATTAGGCTCTATCCAATACTTCATTACACTCTCTCCACTACTTTATTACACTATATCCAATACTTCATTACACTCTATCCACTACTTCATTAGGCTCTATCCAATACTTCATTACACTCTCTCCACTACTTTATTACACTCTATCCAATACTTCATTACACTCTATCCATTACTTCATTACAATCTCTCCCCTACTTCATTACAGTCTCTCCACTACTTCATTAGACTCCGTCCACTACTTCATTACACTCTCACCACTACTTCATTACACTCTCTCCACTACTTCATTACACTCCCTCCACTACTTCATTACACTTTATCCAATACTTCATTACACTCTCTCCACTACTTCATTAAACTCTAACCAATATTTCATAACACTCCCTCCACTACTTCATTACACTTCCCCCACTACTTTATTACACTCTATCCAATACTTCATTACAGTCTCTCCACTACTTCCTTCCACTCTATCCACTACTTCATTACACTCTCTTCAATACTTCATTACACTCTATCCACTACTTCATTAAACTCTCTCCAATACTTCATTACACTCTATCCACTACTTCATTACACTCTATCCACTACTTCATTACACTCTCTCCAATATCTCATTACACTCTCTCCACTACTTCATTCCACTCTATCCACTGCTTCATTACACTCTCTCCAATACGTCATTACACTCTCTCACCTACTTCATTACACTCTCTCCCCTACTTCATTACACTCGCTCCAATACTTCTTTACACTCTCTCCATTATTTCATTACACTCTCTCAATTACTTCATTACACTCTATCCACTAATTCATTACACTCTCTCCATTACTTCATTACACTCTCTCTGTTACTTCATTACACTCCATCCAATACTTTATTACACTCTCTCCGCTACTTCATTACACTCTACCCACCACTTCATTACACTCTCTCAACTACTTCATTACACTCTCTCCATTACTTCATTACACTCTCTCCAATACTTCATTACACTCTATCCAATACTTCATTACACTCTCCACTACTTAATTAAACTATATCCAATACTTCATTACACTCTATCCATTACTTCATTACAGTCTCTCCCCAACTTCATTACACTCTATCCACTACTTCATTACACTCTCTCCATTACTTCATTACACTCTATCCACTACTTCATTACACTCTCTCCATTACTTCATTACACTCTCTCTTTTACTTCATTACACTCTAACCAATACTTTATTACACTCTCTACACTATTTCATTAAACTCTACCCACCACTTCATTACACTCTCTCCAATATCTCCTTACACTCTCTCCAATACTTCACTACACTCTCTCCAATACTTCATTACACTCTCTCCATTACTTCATTACACTCTCTCAATTACTTCATTACACTCTATCCACTAATTTATTACACTCTCTCCATTGCTTCATTATTCTCTCGCTGTTACTTCATTACACTCTATCCAATACTTTATTACACTCTCTCCACTACTTCATTACACTCTATCCACCACTTCATTATACTCTCTCGAATACTTCATTACACTCTCTCCACTACTTTATTAAACGATATCCAATACTTCATTACACTCTATCCATTACTTCATTACAGTCTCTCCCCAACTTCATTACACTCTATCCACTACTTCATTACACTCTCTCCATTACTTCATTACACTCTCTCTGTTACTTCATTACACTCTGACCAATACTTTATTACACTCTCTACACTACTTCATTACACTCTATCCAATACTTCATTACACTCTATCCATTACTTCATTACTGTCTCTCCCCTACTCCATTACACTCTATCCAATGCTTCACTATACTCTGTCCACTACTTTATTACACTTGATCCAATACTTCATTACACTCTATCCATTACTTCATTACTGTCTTTCCCCTACTTCATTACACTCTATCCAATACTTCATTACACTCTTTTCCCGCCCTCAGGATAGCTTAGCACACAATCAGTTTACAGCCAACAGTATATATAACATGATATCATACATGATTGATTGAAACAAAACGAATAGACGGAAAAGAAAAAAAAATATTGTTTAATTGTTCAATTAATGGATGCCACACTTGTATTCCCCTCTTCCTCGCCCTTTAACTTTTACATTTATACAAACCCATCTCAAAATTAAATACATACAACAATTCTGGCAAACCAGGCTTGATATGTTGGGGTATCCGTATCTTTCCATTTTGTAGCAATCAATATCTGCAAAATTGCAGTTACCATAAAGCAAAAAGGGACATGGGATGAATTCAACTGTAGATTTTCATCACATCCAAATAACTTCAAAGTTGGAGTTAATGGAACTGGTTGTGAAATCGTTTTAAGCAGGAAGGATTCGACCGCCAGTTTAAATTCCTTAAGCCCAGAACATTCTGAAAACATATGCACGCCTGGTCACAGTGCTAAAGTGCCCAGAGTCATTAAACCAACAAAAACAGGTCAGAGAGAATATTGGACGAAGGCAAAAAGTTCAGGGATGACCCTACTGAGAGGGCCAAGTCCAACAGCTCATTTGCAAAGTCCAGGTCATCGAGCTGCGTCCGAGGCGTCCACTGGATCCGATGGCATCTTCTTGCTGTTGATGTCTTCACAATCCCGTCTATGGCCAGCAGGAAGAGAGAAGGTGGGAGCAAACAACCTGGCGGACTCCGGTCCTCACTTCAAAGGCTTGCGTGAGTTGTCCTCCATGGACTATCTTGCAGGTCATTCCCTCGTAGGAGCCCCCCCCCTAAAGTAGGCCCTAAACAGCCCATATTGAGGCTGCATTGAATTTATTTTAAAAAGAGGACATTTGTTTTTAAGTTTTACAGGTCCTGGTAGTGAAGAATTACTACGGAAGTCATTTTTCACTTCCGTAAGGCCCACTTCTCCCAAAGGATAACAGTGGGTTGCCTTATTACATTTAATATGTGCTAACTTGATTGGAGCAGGTAGGAATAGACTCAAATAAATTGTAATTTTAAATCCTATTTAATGGTAAAGTCATATTTTAGATTATAATATGAAAATGCCCTAACCTTACTGAGGCCTTCTAGGAGTTTCCAGCTGCCTTGGCCTTTTTATTGCTTCCTCACCAGGGTAAAGCTGGGAGAGCCCATCCTGCCAGGACCCGAGGGGCGGATCTTTACTCTGCCCACCTACATTTCAAGGACTGACACTCACAAAGAACCTGGCACCAGGCGTTCACCCAGATATCTTGGGACCTGAGCAGGGAGGCGGGAAATTCCAGAACCATCTGTGGGAGGGAAACTCCAGAGGTTTCTTCCACTTCAAAGCTGGCAGCAAGTAGAAATAGCAGATCACTCCTGTACCTGAGGAAGACTACAGAAGGCCTGCCTTGTACCCTGGAGGATCACCCTGCTGCTCCCAGAGAACTGTCCTGCCTCCTGAGGCCTGTCTTGTTGACCTGCTATAACTGCCCGCTGGCCTGCTGTAATCGCCTACTAGCCTGCTGTAACCACCCGCTGTACTGCTGTAACCGCCCGCTGAACTGCTGTAACCACCCACTAACCCGTTGTAACCACCCGCTGTACTGCTGTAACCGCCTGCTGAACTGCTGTAACCACCCACTAACCCGCTGTAACCACCCGCTGTACTGCTGTAACCGCCCGCTGAACTGCTGTAACCACCCACTAACCCGCTGTAACCACTCGCTGCACTGCTGTAACCGCCCGCTGAACTGCTGTAACCGCCCGCGGACCTGCTGTAACTGCCCGCTGGTCTGCTGTAACCGCCCGCTGACCTGCTGTAACCGCCCGCGGACCTGCTGTAACCGCCCACTGACCTGCTGTAACCTCCCACCTACCTGCTGTAACTGCCCACTGGTCTGCTGTAACCGCCCGCGGACCTGCTGTAACTGCCCGCTGAACTGCTGTAACCGCCCGCGGTCCTGCTGTAACTGCCCGCTGGCCTGCTGTAACTGGCCCTGTCTGGACATTCAACTGACCCTGCCTGAGCCCAGCTGGCCTCTGCTGGAGTGAGTTCCTGAACCCCCAGAGTTGCCCCCCCGGCCCCCTGGACCCGTGGCTGGCATCGGTTGAGCCCCTGCTGTGACATTTTGAGCTTCCTGCTCCACACTTTGAGAAGGAACTTTTTCACGGGGGCTAAAATTGCAACCTCAGCTCTGCTGATTGGTTTTTTATCCTTTTGGTCTTATCTTATTTATTACATTTTATTCTGTTTGCCTAAATTGGTGTGGGGTCTCTCTTGTTTTTGTTTCTAATTCATTACCTTTTGTGAGCTGCAGAAACACTTAACTCTGACCTGTGCTAGACTTGGGCCCTTGGAGGTCTCGGGCCCTTGAAGGAGTCAGGGCCCTTGAAGGAGTCAGGGCCCTTGAAGAAGTCAGGGCCCTTGAAGGAGTCAGGGCCCTTGAAGGAGTCAGGGCCCTTGAAGGAGTCAGGGCCCTTGGAAGAGTCAGGGCCCTTGAAGGAGTCAGGGCCCTTGTAGGAGTCAGGGCCCAACGAGGAGTCAGGGCCCTTGAAGTCAGGGCCCTTGAAGGAGTCAGGGCCCTTGAAGGAGTCAGGGCCCTTGAAGGTGTCAGGGCCCTTGAAGGAGTCAGGGCCCTTGAAGGAGTCAGGGCCCTTGAAGAAGTCAGGGCCCTTGAAGAAGTCAGGGCCCTTGAAGAAATCAGGGCCCTTGAAGGAGTCAGGGCCCTTCAAGTCAGGGCCCTTCAAGTCAGGGCCCTTGAAGAAATCAGGGCCCTTGAAGGAGTCAGGGCCCTTCAAGTCAGGGCCCTTCAAGTCAGGGCCCTTGAAGGAGTCAGGGCCATTGTAGGAGTCAGGGCCCTTGAAGGAGTCAGGGCCCTTGAAGAAGTCAGGGCCCTTGAAGAAATCAGGGCCCTTGAAGGAGTCAGGGCCCTACGAGGAGTCAGGGCCCTTCAAGTCAGGGCCTTTCAAGTCAGGGCCCTTGAAGGAGTCAGGGCCCTTGTTGGAGTCAGGGCCCTTGAAGGAGTCAGGGCCCTTGAAGTCAGGGCCCTTGAAGGAGTCAGGGCCCTTGAAGGAGTCAGGGCCCTTGTAGGAGTCAGGGCCCTTGTAGGAGTCAGGGCCCTTGTAGGAGTCAGGGCCCTTGTAGGAGTCAGGGCCCTACGAGGAGTCAGGGCCCTTCAAGTCAGGGCCTTTCAAGTCAGGGCCCTTGAAGGAGTCAGGGCCCTTGTTGGAGTCAGGGCCCTTGAAGGAGTCAGGGCCCTTGAAGTCAGGGCCCTTGAAGGAGTCAGGGCCCTTGAAGGAGTCAGGGCCCTTGTAGGAGTCAGGGCCCTTGTAGGAGTCAGGGCCCTTGTAGGAGTCAGGGCCCTTGAAGGAGTCAGGGCCCTTGTAGGAGTCGGGGCCCTTGAAGGAGTCAGGGCCCTTGGAGGAGTCAGGGCCCTTGAAGGAGTCAGGGCCCTTGAAGGAGTCAGGGCCCTTGAAGGAGTCAGGGCCCTTGAAGAAATCAGGGCCCTTGAAGAAGTCAGGGCCCTTGAAGAAATCAGGGCCCTTGAAGGAGTCAGGGCCCTTGAAGGAGTCAGGGCCCTACGAGGAGTCAGGGCCCTTGAAGTCAGGGCCCTTGAAGTCAGGGCCCTTGAAGGAGTCAGGGCCCTTGAAGGAGTCAGGGCCCTTGTAGGAGTCAGGGCCCTTGAAGGAGTCAGGGCCCTTGAAGTCAGGGCCCTTGAAGGAGTCAGGGCCCTTGTTGGAGTCAGGGCCCTTGAAGGAGTCAGGGCCCTTGAAGTCAGGGCCCTTGAAGGAGTCAGGGCCCTACGAGGAGTCAGGGCCCTTGAAGTCAGGGCCCTTGAAGGAGTCAGGGCCCTTGAAGGAGTCAGGGCCCTTGTAGGAGTCAGGGCCCTTGTAGGAGTCAGGGCCCTTGTAGGAGTCAGGGCCCTTGAAGGAGTCAGGGCCCTTGAAGGAGTCAGGGCCCTTGGAGGAGTCAGGGCCCTTGAAGGAGTCAGGGCCCTTGAAGGAGTCAGGGCCCTTGAAGGAGTCAGGGCCCTTGAAGAAATCAGGGCCCTTGAAGGAGTCAGGGCCCTTGAAGGAGTCAGGGCCCTACGAGGAGTCAGGGCCCTTGAAGTCAGGGCCCTTGAAGTCAGGGCCCTTGAAGGAGTCAGGGCCCTTGAAGGAGTCAGGGCCCTTGTAGGAGTCAGGGCCCTTGTAGGAGTCAGTGCCCTTGAAGGAGTCAGGGCCCTTGAAGGAGTCAGGGCCCTTGAAGGAATCAGGGCCCTTGAAGGAGTCAGGGCCCTTGAAGTCAGGGCCCTTGAAGTCAGGGCCCTTGAAGGAGTCAGGGCCCTTGAAGGAGTCAGGGCCCTTGAAGGAGTCAGGGCCCTTGAAGGAGTCAGGGCCCTTGAAGAAATCAGGGCCCTTGAAGAAGTCAGGGGCCTTGAAGAAATCAGGGCCCTTGAAGGAGTCAGGGGCCTTGAAGAAATCAGGGCCCTTGAAGGAATCAGGGCCCTTGAAGTCAGGGCCCTTGAAGTCAGGGCCCTTGAAGGAGTCAGGGCCCTTGAAGGAGTCAGGGCCCTTCAAGTCAGGGCCTTTCAAGTCAGGGCCCTTGAAGGAGTCAGGGCCCTTGTTGAAGTCAGGGCCCTTGAAGGAGTCAGGGCCCTACGAGGAGTCAGGGCCCTTGAAGTCAGGGCCCTTGAAGGAGTCAGGGCCCTTGAAGGAGTCAGGGCCCTTGAAGGAGTCAGGGCCCTTGAAGGAGTCAGGGCCCTACGAGGAGTCAGGGCCCTTGAAGTCAGGGCCCTTGAAGTCAGGGCCCTTGAAGGAGTCAGGGCCCTTGAAGGAGTCAGGGCCCTTAAAGGAGTCAGGGCCCTTGAAGGAGTCAGGGCCCTTGTAGGAGTCAGGGCCCTTGAAGGAGTCAGGGCCCTTGAAGTCAGGGCCCTTGAAGTCAGGGCCCTTGAAGGAGTCAGGGCCCTTGAAGGAGTCAGGGCCCTTGAAGGAGTCAGGGCCCTTGAAGGAGTCAGGGCCCTTGAAGGAGTCAGGGCCCTTGGAGGAGTCAGGGCCCTTGAAGGAGTCAGGGCCCTTGAAGGAGTCAGGGCCCTTGAAGGAGTCAGGGCCCTTGAAGGAGTCAGGGCCCTTGGAGGAGTCAGGGCCCTTGAAGGAGTCAGGGCCCTTGAAGGAGTCAGGGCCCTTGTAGGAGTCAGGGCCCTTGAAGGAGTCAGGGCCCTTGGAGGAGTCAGGGCCCTTGAAGGAGTCAGGGCCCTTGAAGGAGTCAGGGCCCTTGAAGGAGTCAGGGCCCTTGTTGAAGTCAGGGCCCTTGAAGGAGTCAGGGCCCTACGAGGAGTCAGGGCCCTTGAAGTCAGGGCCCTTGAAGGAGTCAGGGCCCTTGAAGGAGTCAGGGCCCTTGGAGGAGTCAGGGCCCTTGAAGGAGTCAGGGCCCTTGTAGGAGTCAGGGCCCTTGAAGGAGTCAGGGCCCTTGAAGGAGTCAGGGCCCCTGAAGGAGTCAGGGCCCTTGAAGGAGTCAGGGCCCTTGAAGGAGTCAGGGCCCTTGAAGGAGTCAGGGCCCTTGAAGGAATCAGGGCCCTTGTAGGAGTCAGGGCCCTTGAAGTGGGGCCCTTGAAGTCAGTGCCCTTGAAGTCAGGGCCCTTGAAGGAGTCAGGGCCCTTGTAGGAGTCAGGGCCCTTGAAGTGGGGCCCTTGAAGTCAGTGCCCTTAAATGAGTGAGTGCCCTTGAATCAGTCCTGGCCCTTGTGGGACTCAGCTCTTCATCCTTCTTGAGTCTTAGGAGCCAGTGATACCTCTTTTTTTTTTTATATAGCGCGAACTTGACCCAGCATCGGGTATTGGAGCGCTTTTCATAGACCCAGTTGTGTTACATGAGGACATATTCATTTTTGTTAGGCTTAAATGATTTGCCCAGAATCACAGGATGTTCCGCGTCATTGCCAAGACTCGAACCCCGTTCCCCAGATTTGAGGTCGACCGCCCTAGCCGTTAGGCCACATCCTCTCCCTAATGTGATTTACCTCTTAGGTAACGCCCACTCGTAGGGGTCCGTGCGAGCTGTAGAGGTAAATGATTTTAATTACATGGAATCTGAGCCGCAGCTGGAGAGGCACAAACACAGAATTACACAATCTATTGTGCTTTTGTTGAGCCGGTGTATTGAGCTTACACCTCACCATGGGGATTGGAGCATTGAATCACATTCAAAGGCACAAATATGCAATTTATTCCAATTAATTCTGAATAAGAGTGCAAGTGAGAGAAATGTCTTGAGCTTGCGGAACACATGGGGGGTGAGAAGGGAATGGGGCAGAGGGGGTGAGAGAGACGGGAAGAAGGAGCCGGAGGGCAGAGGGTCAGGAGAGATGTGAGAGGGTCCTAGAGGGGGTCAGAGGTCAGAGGGCAGAAGGTGTCCGAGGGCCTGGGGAGGGAGGAGTCAGATGGACCTGGGGTCTCATTTGGTTCCCAGAAGGTTTCAGAGGACAGGAAGTGTCCTGGGGGTGGGGGGGTGGTTCGGCGAGTGCGAGTTATGCAGATCGCAGGTTTCTTTTGGGTGTGTGGAAGGTAATTCTTTGGTTGCGGTATTGTGGTCCGGTGTTGTGTAGGCTTTTGTAGGCGTGGGTGAGTACCTTGAAGGTGATTCTCTTCTCGGCAGGGAGCCGGTGGAGATTCCGCTGGTGTTGGCTGATGTGTTCGTGTCGAGGGATGCCGAGGACGAGTCTGGCGGCGGTGTTCTGTATCATCTGGAGCTTGAGGAGTAGAGACTTGTTGATCCCAGCGTAGAGGGTGTTTCCGAAATCCAGTCTGCTGGTTATGAGTGCTTGGGTGACTGTCTTCCTTGACTCGAGGGGGATCCATTTGAAGGCGTTGACCTGTCAGTGTATGGAGAGGGAGGAGTCGCGTACGATGCTGAGGTTTATTCATTTTTATAAATTTTTTCTTCTTTGTGTAAATGTGAGACCTATTGCAGCAACTTAATAATTTGTTGTTACTACTCATTTTTTCATATTTAAACCCACACATTTCTATGCAATTTTTGTGGTCAGTTATGCCTGTTTCAAACTTTGATAACCCCTGCCAATAACTGGGACTCGCAGGGGTTGCCTCTGTGGATTTAAACTCTGTGTGGTCTTTCGCATGGGACCGCAGGCGTAGATCTGAATGAGCCCATCTGATCGAGCCAAAGGTGTAAGGGGTATTTGAAATGCTTGGGAGGGACGTTTGTCATCCTTATTCAGATATCAAAGTTTGAAACAGGCATAACTGACCACGAAAATTGTATTGAAACGTGTGCATTTAAATATGAAAAAATGAGTAGTAACAACAAATGATTAAGTTGTTGCAAGTTCAGTGGGTATTGAGTGACCTATGAAGTTCCAAATAAACTAAACAAACTCATTGTATTTGCCTCACACAGGACTCAGACCAAAGGCAACCAAACAGTGCCAATAAAGAGAGATTTATATTTGTCTTGAAAACGATTACATTTCAATAGAACCATCGAAACGCGTTGACGCTTCACTCAACACAATCCGTGGACTTAGCTTATCCTGTAGATAAGGAAAACAGATTGTGTCCCGGATCAGCTATCGAACTGTTTAGATCGGATGTGCTTCTAGATGACAAAATGTACTCTCTGTATTTGTCTCTCTGTTGATTGCCGGTATACACAAATAGAAATATAAGAACTTGAGGTTTTGTGCATGGGATATATGATTTCAATTGTATATGACTTTGATATCAATGTTTCTGCAATCACTCTCATAGTGAATTCAGGGTTTTTTGTGCATGGGATATATGATTTTAACGGTATATGAATTTGACATTAATGTTAGTGTAATTACTTTTACAGTGTTTTTTATCATTGTGATATCTGTTGTTTTTTTAATAAAAAAAATATATTTTAACATATAATTAAAATTGCAATAGTTGTATGTACAACCTTTCAAGATCTAGCATATGGGTACAAACTTTCTTGCTGGGTCCCTTGAGACCTAGCATTGCATTTAGTGATCGTATACTTTCCACCAAGGGACATTTGCTTCTACTTGTCAGTAGCACCCTACTGCCCCGGTCTGGCATAAGGGGTCCCTCTCATTTCTCTTATATTTAGGTCTTTCAAGCCAATCCTAGGTAGCTTCGGAGAGTGAAAGGTGTAGCATTAATTGTTTGAAGGCACAACTTCTATGGCTGTTACCTAAAATCATCAAAATTACGGACAAATGGCGTCCGTTAAAGACACTATCACAGACAACGGGCAGGAGGTGGAAATTACGGACTGTCCGTGAAATTTACGGACGGTTGGTCACCCTATCCCGGTTCAAGGGAGAGCAGCTGCTAACACCATATGAAGCCCCTGGGGAGACCTTGCCAGGTGACCCTTGCGGGAGACCCTCGTGTTGACCCCCATGGGCTCTCGTCTCACTTCCGGCAGGATGGGCCCAGAAGCTTTCATCTTTTGGTTAGTTTTGGCTAAAGACGTCTCCCTTGAACTGTTGACGCCACTGGCCTTTCCACTGACCATGAGACTCCCTGGCAGCCCCCTCACTAGCCCCAGCCCACCTGGCACCACCCAGTGTACCTTGTGCCAGCCACGGGCACCTCCACCTGGGGGCCGGCTCGTGTTCACAGCTCGGTGGTGGGATGATGGATACTGGACACACTGTCCTCAGTCCTGGACCAGGGCCACTGAGGGACCTCACTTGAACCCAGAGCCGGCGAGTAACTGAGCGCGAGCCCCAGAGGTACATAGTACACAATGTACGTTGTAAACCCTTCGACCGCAGTGAAATCGATACCTCTGGCAAAGCCCCTGTGAGAAGTTGGCCTGATGTGCAGTGCTCACTATTCTAGTGATCACTATATATCAGTCCAAACAACCCTTATTGATGATTGGTTGTAAGTCAACCTTATAGACCAGCTATCCTAGTAGCATGGATACGAGCAGTCTAAGGCTAAGACTCTAGAGGGCGTGTTAAGCCAGCTGTTTTACCATCACATTACCCCTTGAACACCCAGTGAAAGGACACCACACAAGTGTTATGAAAATAAACAGTGTATTTATTAGAATCACAACAACCCTGTACTCTTTATGAGGACAGGGTGCTAGGCACACAACAAAACTCTTACGAAAATACTTAAGTTAGCACGTTATACACAAATGCCCGAGGGGCACGAAAAACCATATACTTTAAAAGTGGAATGCGAATTACTAGCAGGTAAGTAACAGTTCTAATAGGCTTTGGAATCGCTAGGACTGGACTAGGGAATCGTTAGATTACTACTAGGAGGCCCAGGGGACTCGGGTGCAGAGTGTGCACTCTCACGCGGGATGCGGGACAAAGTCTATGGAGGCTAGTAAAGGCAAAGTTAGTGTTCACGGGCGAACCCGACCTGGTGGGAAGAAAACGACAGTGGATCCTGACCCTTGGATAGTGAGGCTATGCTGGGACACCGAAGTGCCGAAGTTACCTAGCCCAGGGGCTGCAGCTGCATAGGTCTGAAAAGACGTCGGGGATCTCGTTGCCGGACCAGGAGCCTGGAAGAAGGAAGTTGCTGGCAGGCGACCAGTGAAGAAAAGTTCGATGGATCCAAGCCTGGATCAAGGAAGAAGAAAACCTGAAAGCAGAGGGGACCAAGTTCTTGAATCACTAGCCAGTGATTAAGTGGGCACCAGGATGGCACCGGGCGAAGTCACCGCAGTCAGGTGAGTGGGCGCTGCTGGGCTCTGCAGTCTCTCGGACCAGGAGGCGTTGTCGGCGACCAGGATGGAGGTGCGAGCTGTCCCACGAAGGATGAAGTCGTTGGCGTCGAAGTTACCCAGGATTGGGCAACAAGCCTTGGCTAATTCAAGCCCACGCGGTGGACTCAAAATGGCGTCTTGAGTGGACCAGGAGGGTCCGGGAAGCTCCTCTTCTGGAAGGGAGCAAGGGCCAGTCTGGAGCAACCAGACCAGCAGCAGAAATGTAGTCGGGCGTCGTCAGGAAGGCCACAAGCCAACGGGCTAGTAGCCAAACAACGCGGTGAGCAGCGGAAAGCAGAAGGGCCCCACGCAGATCGTGGAGATGCTGGGGGGCTGCTCTTCGGTGCTGGAGCTGCTCAGGGTGGGGGCTTCTCGGACCCCAAAGCACTCACCAGGAATTCACTCGGCGGGCTTGCTGGAAAGAAGTCGTGCAGTCTTGGCGATGGCCGGTCCCTTGAGGTCTCGTCGCACCCACGGTTCTCAGCTGGGCTGTAGAGGTGGGTAGAGGTCAGAGGTGCCAGGGAAGCCGGTTCTCGTCGAGCTGGGCAGTCGGATTCCGGAGGAAGGACTTGCAGCAGACCGCAGTGTTCTTAGATGGTGCCTGCGGATGCAGGGTGACTACTCCTTAGTCACAAGGGAGAAATCTTAGGAAGAAGTCTTGAGTTCCTTTCGCAGAAAGTAGTTTCAGGATTCAAAGATGATCTGATTTGGAAGGGGGCCAGTCTCTACCTTTATCCTGTAAAAAGGGGCTGGCACGCGACTAAGTCCTGCCCTATGGGTGGGACTAGGAGGGGGGTGGTTACACCCACTTCCTTGGCGGGCTTTTCCCCAGCACAGGGTCTGGAGTGACCCTGGAACTGGTTCAAGCCGGCCTATGCACAGTGAGCACCGGGGTGCCACTTGCAGTCACCTTCCTCTAAAGCCCTGCCTACCTACAATACACAAAACCCTGTCTGGGACGGTGCTGGCACCGCCCCTGGCAGGAAACCCTTTGTCCTTATCTCCTGCTCTGGGAGGACTCCCAGCAGCAGGAGGGCAGACTTGTGTCTCGGTGGCAGCATCCATTTTGTGGATGCTAAGGCTCTGTCTGACTTTAACCGGGGTTAGGGGTTACATACATGTCGTGTCCCTCTAGAAGGGTGGAATGCTAACCCCGTCGCCAGAATTGGCGAGGGGTTAGTATTCCAATTCGTATGACACCTTACTCGACATGTTTTGATAAAGCGATACCAGAGTTGGCACATAACCGCGAGGATTATAATGCACTTAAGAGTATATGGTATGCGATATCATGGAAACGGCTAAGGGATGGATCCCGAAAGCCGCAGACAGGCTCAGCTCATGCCAGAGCACCATCTCACACGATTCCAAGCACTCTGCCTTCAGGATTGTTAAGGCCTGCCATAGGAGTGACTGATAGGAGATCTATGTGTCCATTTTAGGGTTAGATATAGGTATACCATATCTAAAGCAAAGGGTGATTACACCACCTTGCCCCAGCTGTCAAGCAGCCAGTTGTGTCAGATTTGGATGGCCAGCCAGGGGTGGCATAATACATGCTGCAGCCCCTGGTAGGCCCTGGGTACACCTATGCCCTGGGTACCTAAGGTACACTGTACAGGGACTGATAAGGTGGCTCAGTATCCAATTTAGATATGTACCTAAGGTACATGGAATCCATTTTACAGAGAGAGCAGTAGGCCTGGGGCCCTGAATAGCAGGGTCCCAGGTCAACTAAGTCAGAACCCCAGCAAAACACCAGGCAAAAAGTTGGGGGCAACCATAGTCAGGGATCAACCTTCCTACATAACCCCCCCCCCAAACGAAAGGAGATAAGGCTATCCTTGTCCAGGTAAGCCTATATTGCCTAAGTGGCCATTTAAGGAAGTACCAGCACTGGCATGGTTACCCCCTATGTCATGGTCCACTAAGCAATCCCTCACCCTAAGGGTGTCTGAGGGTCTCCACCATAGGGAATCTCTACCTGTGGTGTGTTTTGTCAAAGAAAAAGGCTGGTGCTGAAATGGAGTACTGAAGTGAGGCTCCACTAATTTTGGGCTCAGCTTCCTCCAATCATTTTCCACCATATAGGCCTTTCTTTCCAAGACTGAGTTGTTTTGGGCTCTCAGGGTCAACCTCTGGCTACCTACAGCTGGAGGTTGGGTCCCTCTGTTTGGCTTACTGGAGGGACAGTTCAGGTCTGGGGCCCTCAGGTCCCAAGTTTGGCTGTGCCCAACAGTGTCCATCTGTGGGAGGTCCCTAACTAATTTTAAGGGGGATCCCTCAGGTGTGTGTCTTATTTTCACTTGGCTAGGTCTACTAGCTTCAGTGCCCTTAATCTGCTGATTGGGAAATTCTTTTGGACAGGGGGCCCCTTGGGGTCCAACACTGGCCTCCCTGACCTCTACAGCCCTGGGCTGACTGAGGCAGGGTAGAGAGGGGCAGGTTACCTGCTCCAGACTGGGTCCCACCTTGGAAGGGTCCACTGACATCAGGGGTTCTGCCAGGCTAGGCCTGACTACCTCTGTGGCAGTTTCTTCACAAGGGGTCAGATCAGTTCCCTGAGGAGGTGTTGAAAGTTGGGCTAAAACCGTCAACATTATCGGCGCCCTCTTGCTCTCCTTAAACCTTTTGTGCGCGTAAAACAGCCGCCATTTTGGGCACCATGGCTTCCCTACTCTCACCGAGAGCCAGCGCGCCTCTCTCTCCCTCCTAGCTTCGCTGGCAACCCCCTGCTTGCACCTGCCTTGAGCCATAAACCCCTCTTCGGCGCTGCTCTGCCCCAGGCCCTCATCCTGTTCCCAGCGCGACACCTCCCTGCTTCCCTCTCATGATCTCCGGCCCTTTGATGCAAACCCCTTTTCCCTGTGTGCCCGTTTGTCTTCCCCGTTCCCAGGCCGGCACCCAGCTCTGCCGATACCAATCCCTTGCCCCTCCCCGTACAATAGAAAGCTTCCCTCCTCAAAGGACCCCCGAGATGATCAAAGCCCCCCCATCCCACGAGATCCGATCGAACCCCACACACTCCGTGAATCGACGGAATATCCAGCTGCGCGATGATCATCACCTGTTGTGAACGGGGCGGGGACTTCCACTGTAACCTTGCGTGGGAACGGGCTGGGAAGGGGGGGATTCTGAGGATGTCTTTCCGTACTTCAAAGTATCGACGAGAATGTGTTACATGCAATAAACAGATAAACGTGTGTATAAGAGGCCAGGCCTCAGGGATGCAGTTAGAGCACCTCAGAACGATACCTTCTGTCCGTTTCGTTGTGTTCTCCTCCGGAGAGAATAAAAACCTTGTTTCCTGCCTTCCAGTCTCCAGCGCCTGCCTCTTCAATAGTTTAACTTCTTTGTGGGTTCAAGAGGCGACACCGCCGGGCAATACTTAAGGATCTTATATTCTGGTTGGTAGTGCCCCCCAATTATTTTCTACAATTGGCGTCCCAAGCGTGGGGCCCATCAGCGACCCATGGATCCAGTGGGAGAGGTCCTGACGACAAAGTGAACGACTGCAACGATCGGGAACGCGTCTGTCCGATAGACCCTCGTCTGACAGCCGATCATCCGAACTTCACTGATTCCGAACAGACCTCTCTCGAGTGATCTACGGTCCTGACTGGGAACCATCAGGAGTGCCGCGAGGATAACGAAGAAGAGAGGACGATCGGGCGCTGGATTCGGAAGACAGGAAACTGTCCATGCGGTCCGGGTAAGGTCGTGTAACCACGACAAGTCGCGAAATATTTGCTTGATTGCTTGTTTGTTTAAAAATACTAGTATTGCTCTTTTTATTTATTTGGAGATTCACTGTCTGCAAACGGAGAAACAACGGGCTCTCTCTTTGCAAGCAGTGGAGGATAGGTAGGGCAGCAGCCGTGCTTATTTTTTCTCCCCCACTCAATAATCACTTGAAACTGAACTGTTGTTCGCAAAACTATTGTTTCCTGGAGATTCCCTGTCTGCAAACAGGGAAGAGACCACCCTTTTTGCAGATAGTGAAAAGGGTAGGTAACGCAAATTTTTGCGGACCTACTCATTCTCCCCATTGTTATTTATTGGTCTTTTGTTATTTTGATCCATGAGGTATTCACTGCCTGCAAACAACGTAGAATAGAAATATTCTGTCCAGTCTTTGCACCTAGTGATAAGATAGGCAGTGCTGACTTTTTAGTCCCTCGTTACGAGCCGTCATGTCTGTCTTCTCCCCACTGATTAGTAGCCTGTTTAGCCCGGACCGCTTATTAGAGATGGACCATCCAGCCCCACTGGAAGGCACCCCTAATAAGGACATGTTCATGAAGCATGGATTGACCGCTATAGCCTATAGTAAACTATGGCATAAATATACAAAAAAGGGTCAAGAAAGTCAATGGCCCCTGATAGGATCCTTCGATGATGATAAAATAAAAACGCTAGAAACTGCCCTGGGTAAAAACAAAACAACACCTACTATGCTTGACAGCTTTGGCATGTGGCGAAAAGAAACTGAACAACGTAAAAAGAAAACTGAGAGTAGGTTGGAAAAAGAGCTGCGAAAAGCAGCCCACCTAGCTGCTCAGAAACTAGAAAAAGAGATAAAGGAAAGAGAGAAAGCTAAACAGAAACTAGAAATGGAAACGCCAAGCCAGTGTCCGGTTAGA
This sequence comes from Lissotriton helveticus, assembly GCF_964261635.1. NCBI lineage: Eukaryota > Metazoa > Chordata > Amphibia > Caudata > Salamandridae > Lissotriton > Lissotriton helveticus. The sequence goes on along the minus strand of NC_136068.1, from coordinate 1,955,987,086 downwards.
ACCCCCTCCATGCTCTACCCTGATTTACCCTCGAAACGACAAGCCAATGAGGACCTGCTGTTAGGTCCTCCTATCATCTACATGCCCCCTCCATATGCCCCTTCTCAACCCGTGGCGCAGCACGCGCCACCCCCAGGTACAAACGAAGGTACCGCCACAGCGTCGGCCCCAATGGCCTCTGTGCCAGCCGAACCCCTTGTATTAAAACCCGCATCCACAACAACGATAGACGACCATGAGACTCGAGGGGCTGGCCCTGCAAGAACAAACAGACTAGACAAAGATGAGCGAGCGGGGATCGACAAAATAGCAAGGACACTGGTAGAAAGGAAGGATGATGAAGAGTACATCACAGATATGTTCAGCTCGTATACAGGGAGTCACAGACGACATTTTACCGTACGACTGTGTTATCATGTCTTGAATGCATACGAGGACCGATATCGAGACAAAGGTCCCGAGAGCCTAAGGACACTGTACCGGAAGGTCGATATCGGGGATGAGGGCGAGTGTGATGTGTCGGACCTCCTTACGCGTACGCTTGAGGTTTTCCGCCACCTCACTGAACGAAAGCCGGGAGCTAAATCCGCAGCCCCCGTAGTGACCGAACCACCAACCGAGCAATCTAACACCATGATGCCGATACGTGAGGCTGCCCCTTACTGGGTTCCTCCTCGGGGTACAGGGACTCACGATGATGCAAACAACCAAGATGCGAAGGGAAGGGTAGTGTACAACTGGGTCTACCAGCCATGGGACCGGCAAGAGATACTGACATTCCGGAAATCTCTACCCGACCTACGTAAAAACCCCACTGCCTTCTATACTGAATTGGGTACAGCCCTGGGTTCAACGATCATGACCCTGGCTGACATCGACTTGTTCTTCGGGTTATGTCTACCAGCTGATGTGTGGAAGAAAATCCGGAAAGTCGACCACCTTGAGCTGTTTGGACATACCTGGTCACAACTCGATGACCTGGACAAACAACGGGGACCAGGACAAAAGCCGTTGAAATCCATTCTAGACCTCCCAGATAAAATCGTAGAGAAATTAAAAACCCTAATCCCAGAAAAGAAAGTGGACTGGTCGATAGTAACAGCCTGTCGCCAAAAACCCCAGGAGGATGTATCGGAATACTTCTCCCGGTTCGAAACGGTGTTCTCCGATTACAGCGGCCAGGACATGACCACTGCAACCGGACACCATCTGTTTGTCCAGAATTATGTTAAGGGCCTATCATCGGAAATCTCCCAGAAACTACAGGCCAGCGAGAGTAGTTGGGCAGCCTCCAAACCTACAGCGATTCTCCAAATGGCCCAATATTATGAGCATCAGAAAAATGAAAACGATAGGGCGACAGAGAAAAAGAAGAAGGACTTAAAAGAGAGGGTGATGATTGCCAAACTGCAAGGGGTGACTATAGGACGAGACCAATACCGGGGAAACTACCAGACAAACGTCCCTAAGACTACATTTCCCCAGGACCGCACTCTGACTTCCTACAGTGGACGCACAGACCTTAGAGAAGACCAGTGCGCTTTCTGCAAAGGGACTGGCCATTGGAAATCCCAGTGCCCAGTTCTTCTGGAAATGATCAGAAACAGAGACCCCAGGGATGTCGCAAACGGACCGAGACCTAAGGGACAACAACGAGGGCCCCCAAATGACGCGACTAATGACAGATCAAGCAGACCAAATACGTTCGATCGACCCAGGCAGAACCAATATCAACAATCTGACTATGACGACACTCACACCTTCGCATAGGACAGCCAAGGGCGAGGGAGGGATCCAGTCGAGCTCTATGTTGACCAGCAGGGCCCTTATGTCACTGCTAAGGTCCTGGGTACCAAGTCTCCATTTCTGGTAGACACTGGCGCGACACGTAGTGCGTTATCTAAACGACTGATTCCAAGGGCACCCTTGTCTGGCTCACTCATAACATCGACAGGTTTCGATGGAACGCCCTCCACCAACCCTTTGTCTGCCCCGATTCTCTTTGACGTAGAAAACAACACCACCGACACCACGTTCTTGCTTTCCTCCAATAGCCCTGACGCCATTATGGGACTTGACTTACTGAAACACTTCCGAGCGACGATTAGGTGTTCTCAAGATGGAGTTCGAGTGTTTCTTTACGACAACCCCGTTCTGCTTAGACATTGTCCCCCCGACACATGTTTTCCATCACCGACGTTGACGAGTCCCTGCTTGACACTCTACCTCCGTATCTGTGGGCCAAAGCGGATTCGGACGTAGGGCGTATGTTAATTGACCCAGTGCACATTACTGTCCGACCAGACGCAACACTCCCAAAACTCCCACAATATCGGATATCGCCAGAGGGCGAGAAGGCATTGGTAATGATTATCCAGTCACTGATAGACGCAGGAGTGGTAGAGGAAGTGGTTAGCAACGTTTGCAACAGCCCTATCTTGCCCATTATCAAGAAGCAGGGAGAGGGAGATGAGAAAGCATACCGTTTCATCATCGACCTCCGAGAGATCAACAAAGTGGTGGTACCCCAGTACCCTGTGGTCTCAGACATCACCACCATCCTGACCTTGATTCCATCCACTGCCACCACCTTTTCCGTCATCGACCTCAAGAACGCATTCTTCTCCATCCCCATCCACCCAGACAGCCGATATCTCTTCGGCTTTACCCTAAAAGCCCGCTCATATAGGTTTTGCCGAGCGCCTCAAGGCTACACGGAAAGCCCTAGCATCTACAGCCAGGCCCTCAAAAGACAACTAGACCAAGTCCAGTTACCCGACGGGGTGGTGTTGGTACAATATGTCGATGACATCCTTTTGGCAGCCGACACCACCCCTCTAGCGGTTACCGCCACCATTCAACTCTTGCACTTCCTTGCGGAAAATGGCCACAAGGTCTCCAAGAAGAAGTTGCAGTTCTGCCTACCCCAGGTCACTTACCTAGGCCACCTTTTGTCCAAAGATGGAAGAAAACTCACCCCTGATCGAATCCAAACCATTCTAGATACCCCTGCCCCTAAAACCCAGAAGCAGGTTCGCTCCCTATTAGGCCTCACCTCCTTCTGCCGACAATGGTTACCAAACTTCAGCCTCGTTGTAAAACCACTGCTTTCTCTGCTAAACAAAGACGTCCCTTTCCCACTCCCTTGGACTCCTGAGTGTCAAACTTCCTTCACAGAACTGCGAGATGCCCTTTGCTCGGCCCCTGTCCTGGGTACCCCTGATTACAGAAAGCCCTTCTCCCTTTACACTCACGAAAGGGAGGGGTGCGCTTTATCTGTCCTGACCCAGGCCATCGGCCCTAAGCAACGACCGTGCGCTTACTTCTCTGCCACTCTTGACCCTGTCGCCAGAGCCTTGCCTGCCTGCCTTCGAGCTGTAGCTGCTGCTGCAGTCTCTATCCGACAGAGTGAGGGGATTGTACTCTCGAATTCCCTCACGGTACTGGTACCCCATGCAGTCGACACCCTCCTGAACCAAACCAAGACACAACATCTGACGAGTGCACGACTGACTGGATACGAACTGACCTTGCTTGCCCCCCATATCACCCTGAAAAGATGCACCACACTGAACCCAGCAACTCTGTTACCCTTGCCAGAGAACGATCCCAACGTGCACCCCGTACATGACTGCGTGACTCTTACGGACGAACAGACCAGGAGTAGGGTCGATCTCAGAGACACAGCTTTCCCTGACCCCGACGGGGAGTTGTGGGTGGACGGTTCTTGCATCAAACTCTCCGATGGTACCACTTCCGCTGCCTATGCAGTCACCACGGCTCGAACTGTAGTAGAAACAGCCCGCATCACCCAGCGATCTGCCCAGGCAGCGGAACTGATTGCTTTGACGCGAGCCTGCATCCTGGCAACAGGAACCACAGCGAACATTTACACCGACAGCCAGTATGCCTTCGGGGTGGTTCACCATTTTGGGCTCCTCTGGAGGGAGAGAGGATACTTGACCTCACACGGCACACCCATTTTGCACGGGGATTTAGTCTCCGCCTTAATCGAAGCTGTCCTCCTCCCCAACAAACTTGCCGTTTTCAAATGCCAGGCACACAAGAAAGTGACAGACATTATTGGACAGGGAAATGCACTAGCCGACATCACCGCCCGAACGACAGCTGAAAATAGAACGACAACACATATGTACGTGACCAGGTCACAAGCAGAAAACTGGACTGACGCCAAGGACACAATTAGAGACATACAAACGGCTAGCACACAACACGAATTGACCGAATGGACACGGGTGGGATTAAAAGACGATGAAGGCTGCTGGCGGACAAAAGACACGAACAAATGGTTGCTACCTGATTCGTACTTGATTCCCATATTAACCATGGCACACTCCCCTGCCCACATAGGATCAGCCCCCATGATCGAACTTGTCTCCAGGGTTTGGCACAATGACAAGATCCCAGAGTCCGCCAAACGCCTGGTCCAACACTGCTTAATATGCCTGCAACACAACCCCGGGAAAGGAACTGTAGTACCCCGGGGGGGATTTGGGGTCCCAAACCACCCATTTGAAGTCCTGCAGATGGACTACATCCAGCTAGACAGATGCCAAGGCCTGAAATATGTACTCGTCGTGGTGTGCGCATTTAGCAAGTGGGTGGAAGCATATCCAACCCGTGACAACACCGCTATGGCCACTGCAAAGGTTCTGTTAAAGGAGTTTTTCCCCCGTTATGGCCTCTGTCGTGTTTTATGGAGTGATAATGGCCCCCACTTTGTAGCCCAAGTTATCCAGCTCATCTTAAATGGGCTGGGTATCAAACAGAAATTCCACGCAGTCTTCCACCCTCAATCTGCTGGGCTTGTCGAACGACACAATGCCACACTAAAGCTTAAACTGGCCAAAATAGTGGCTACGACGGGCTTGAAATGGCCAGACGCCCTCCCATTGGCATTGCTATCGATGCGCTCTACCCCCACCCGACATCACTTAACCCCTTATGAAGTTGTTTTCGGTCGACCCATGAGCGTCTGGTCTGCCCCGAAACCAACTTCCATTCATGACGTTCCGGATGTCCTAATGTCTGATTATCTGTACAAATTGACTGAAACTTTGTCTGTCCTTCATCAGCAGGTGCAGCAGGCCATCCCCGATGCTTCCAGGGGTCCGGGTCACGCCATCCAGCCGGGGTACTTCGTGCTGATCCGAAATTTTCAGCGATCAAAGAGTTTGGAACCCCGGTGGACGGGCCCCTGGCAAGTGCTGATCACCACTCGGACCGCACTTCGAGTGGAGGGGAAGAAACACTGGCTGCACGCTCACCACTGCAAAAAGGTCTCTCCAACCCTGGCCACGACAGACACCGTCAACACCCAAGAAGAGCTCCTGAACCAGGACCGACCATCGTTGAACTGCTACCCTGATACTGAGACACTTGAACTTTCAAAACATCCTGACCCCACTGTGCCATCTCGAGAAGGGTATTTCCTGCGTCGAAAGGAGGGAGCTTCGGCTAAGTAGGCCACGGACTAGGTTAAGGGATCTCAGAACGGTGACCCAAACTACCAAGGGTTGCCTGGAGAGAAGCTAAAACTAAGTCTGTGGTCCTGCCCACTACCGAGCACCTTGAAGACGAAGATGATGGAAGCGCCAGATAAGAAGATGATGGAAGCGCCAAATGAGAAGCCGACGGAGACAGCAGGAAATACCCACTACAGAAATCCGAGAATAGACAGACTCCATAGCTCAAAGACAATTGCACTCTTCATCGTAATCCTCCTCTGTTTTCTCCTCATGACTACGCTCTGGATTATGGAAGAACATGCACCTGCTCACGAAACATTCCTAACCACTGCTCAGCCTACCACCATGAAGGAACATTATCTAATTTCGCTCTCTCCTCAACTAAGAGAGAGACGAAAGGAGTTTTGGAACAACTCTTTCGTGCAGCTACTTCACCAGCACAATCTTGCCACCAATACCACCAACTGCTGGATCTGTGGGTTGCTACCCCATGCCACTGGACATTCAATACCATTCATCCCTTCACCCTTCTCTGTCCACGGCTCCTGCCTTGCTTGGCTGATCCTCCTGCAAGAAAGCTATACGGGCAATGCCACCTCCAGCAGAACTGCAGCACATCCTTCTCACGGGGCCGGGCGAAACAAGACAAAGACACACTTCTGCCCGCTGACCCCCAGCGACTCGAACCAAATGGACATTCCGGCTAAAGAACGAATCGAAATGCAGGTGTTCAACAATCCAACCAGACCCACCTTCTCCTATCTGCGGAAACGAACGGCTGCCACTCTGACTGTGGCCCTGACGGTCATCAACGTCACAGGCCACATGTGTGTAGAAGGACTTGGGACACAGCTGGTGGGTCGCAGCGCTTGCCGTTTTACCAGAACTTTGGACTCCACGGATCCACCTTCCTTTGTGTCATCCCCAAACATGTATTTCATCTGCGGCACGAAGGCCTACACCTGGCTCCCCAAAGGCTGGGGGGGCACTTGCTACATCTCCTTCGTCCTTCCTCCGACTTATGTAGCCCCAGCGAATCACCACCGGCTAAAACGAGCCAAAGACATTGAACAAGCCGACTCAACAGGGGCGCAGTTCCTCGATGCTATGAAAGGACTCGTCCCCCTCTGGGGCCCGATGGCAAACAGCCGTGCCATCCGACATTTGACCCAGGCAGTCGAGACAACCATGAACATCACAGCGGGCATCTTTGCCAACAACACTGCCGAGCTCCAAGCGGTCCGTTTGGTGGCTCTGCAGAACCGCCTCGTTCTAGATGTGGTTCTGGCGGACCGTGGAGGAGCATGCCGCATTATTGGGTCCAGCTGTTGTACATACATACCGGACAACTCACCCTCAGTGTACAAAGCCATCGAACATCTTCACAGACTCTCTTCGGAAGTTCACCAAGAGCAAGAAGAATGGTCGCTTGGTGGTTGGTTCTGGGACACCGTCAAAAGCTGGGGCTGGAGACTGCTCACCATTATCCTGATTCCCGTAGTTGTAATATGTGGCCTATGCTTAGGAATTCAATGTTTGCCACCTATGTGCTCTTTATGTGCGAGTTGTATTTTTCCCAAAACTGTGGACATTGGAAGCGAACATATGAGAGCATTGTATGATACCGAAGTAAGGAATTTGATGAAAATTGACATTGAGTAAAGCAAGGTGGCTAGATATGTTGAAAAGGGGGGACTGTTGAAAGTTGGGCTAAAACCGTCAACATTATCGGCGCCCTCTTGCTCTCCTTAAACCTTTTGTGCGCGTAAAACAGCCGCCATTTTGGGCACCATGGCTTCCCTACTCTCACCGAGAGCCAGCGCGCCTCTCTCTCCCTCCTAGCTTCGCTGGCAACCCCCTGCTTGCACCTGCCTTGAGCCATAAACCCCTCTTCGGCGCTGCTCTGCCCCAGGCCCTCATCCTGTTCCCAGCGCGACACCTCCCTGCTTCCCTCTCATGATCTCCGGCCCTTTGATGCAAACCCCTTTTCCCTGTGTGCCCGTTTGTCTTCCCCGTTCCCAGGCCGGCACCCAGCTCTGCCGATACCAATCCCTTGCCCCTCCCCGTACAATAGAAAGCTTCCCTCCTCAAAGGACCCCCGAGATGATCAAAGCCCCCCCATCCCACGAGATCCGATCGAACCCCACACACTCCGTGAATCGACGGAATATCCAGCTGCGCGATGATCATCACCTGTTGTGAACGGGGCGGGGACTTCCACTGTAACCTTGCGTGGGAACGGGCTGGGAAGGGGGGGATTCTGAGGATGTCTTTCCGTACTTCAAAGTATCGACGAGAATGTGTTACATGCAATAAACAGATAAACGTGTGTATAAGAGGCCAGGCCTCAGGGATGCAGTTAGAGCACCTCAGAACGATACCTTCTGTCCGTTTCGTTGTGTTCTCCTCCGGAGAGAATAAAAACCTTGTTTCCTGCCTTCCAGTCTCCAGCGCCTGCCTCTTCAATAGTTTAACTTCTTTGTGGGTTCAAGAGGCGACACCGCCGGGCAATACTTAAGGATCTTATATTCTGGTTGGTAGTGCCCCCCAATTATTTTCTACAGAGGCTGATCCTTTCCTAAAGTCTGGTGGGAGGGAGATTTCTCTTCCTCCTCAATACTCTCTGTCTGAGTGGAGTGATCCATAGTTTCAGGCTTCACAACACTGTCATCTGTCTGAGTTTGAGCTGTGGCCATCACAACTCTCCCAACCTTTTCAGGAGGGGGCTCAGTTTGGGTGTGGGCTGTGACCATCACAGCCTTGACAACCTGTTCTGGGAAGGAAGTTGTCTGAGATTGGGTTGTGACTGGCACAACCCTCCTGACCTGTTCAGGGAGGATATCTTGGACTGGGGCTGTGGCTACCACTGCCCCACTACCCTTACCATGGATGTTCACCATTCTAGAATGGGTTTCTTGCTCTACCTCAGCCCAGGCTGAGAGCTCTAAATCATTCCCCAGTAGGCAATCTACAGGCAAGTTTGGTGACACTGCCACTCTCTTGTGGCCAGTGACACCTCCCCAGCTGAGATTGACCACTGCCATGGGATGATCTCTCTGTACTCCATCAATATTGGTCACCTGGTATGTGGCACCAGGTAAAAGTTGCCTTGAGGGGACTAGACTCTCAGTCACCATAGTGATGCTAGCCCCTGTATCTCTATAGGCCTCAACTTTTATACCATTGATGAGGGGCTCCTGTCTGTACTTGCCCAAAGTGTTGGGACAAGTTGTGAAGTTAGCAAACCCCATGCCAGTCTCACAGACAAGAGTATCTAAGTTTGGGGACCTGGTTAGGCCAGAGTCCCCAGGAACTCCCAAAGTAAATGCACCCAAATTCTTGGGGGCACTCCCACCACCTGGGGGATTACTACTAGTAGTAACAGGAGGTTTGGGAATGTTACTTGGGGGTATGTTTTCCTTATTGTTATTCTTGGGGCAACTGCTGTCAGTTTTTAAATGACCCACCTGTTTACAGGGATAACAATAAGGTTTCTTCTGATTGTTGGAAGGATTCTGGGACCCACCCCCCTCAGAGGATTTTTGGGGCCCTGGTGTGGTTTGATCTGAAGATTTATTCCCACCCTTCTCTTGAGGCTTGGTTGATTCCTTTTTCTGGTCACCACCTTGGTTCTTGGGCCTAATCCTGGTTCTGACCCATTTGTCTGCCCTCTTACCCAATTCTTGTGGAGAGGTCAGATCAGAGTCTACCAGGTGCTGGTGTAATAACTGGTTCTGACAATTATTTAAGACTTGCTCTCTCATAATTAGATTATACAATCCCTTGAAATCAGTAACCTTACTACCCAGTAGCCAGCCTTCCAAAGCCTTAGTGGCACAATCAACAAAGTCTGACCAGTCCTGAGACTGAGTTTTCTGGGTGTCTCTGAACAGCAACCTGTACTGCTCAGTGGTTAAACCAAACCCATCAACCAGTGCATTTTTCAGGACCTGGTAATTGTTAGCATCCTCCACTCTTGTAGTGAGGAGCTTATCTCTACCTTTACCATCAAAGGAGAGCCACAGTATAGCTGCCCGCTGACTCTGGGGAATGCCCTGCACAGTGCAGGCCCTCTCCAGAGCAGCCATCCATTTCTGGATGTCATCCCCTTGCTTAAAGGGGGGCACTATTTTAGTCAGGTGTTTAGTATCTAAACCCTTCTCTCTATCTCTTGGGAGATTGCTGCCACCAGTGGGAGCTAGCCCACTCATCTGCTGCTCTCTTGCCAGGGCAAGCTTCTCTTTGGCCAGGGCAATTTCTTCCCTTTCAATCCTCAGTTCAGCTTGTCTCATCCTAGCTTCATGCTCCTTTCTCTGAGGGGAAGTAAATCTCCTCTGTGGAGGATTCCTTCTCCCCTGAGAAGAGGCATTAGAGTGCAGAGATCTATTGGAGTCCCTAGAAAGAGATCTATCTCTCCTAACTCCAAGGTTAGGCCCACTTCGGGTTAGTACTGGGGGGCCCCCAGATCCTAGCCCAAGTAAGTCTAAGTTGGTCCTAGTTAGCCTTCTGACTACCTCAAGACCCTTGTCTACCTCATCCCCAGAGAGTACCTCCTGATCCTCCTCCTCAACTGCTGAATCAGTGTTGTGGAGATCTGGATCCCCAGAGGTTCCCTCTAAGGCTGGCATGTTCTCATGTAACTGAGAAAGCTTTCTGGCATCATATGTCTCTAAGAGACCTATCAGAAAGAAAGTGGTGGGGTTAGACCCCTGCTTCAGTTTCCTGGAGACACAGATCTGTCTCATCTCATGGAAACTGAGAGCTGCATATCTTGAAGTGACCTGTGGAGGGTCAACACTGACCAGGGGAGTCTCAGTAGAGTCCTCCTGAGTCGACATGCTTTTCTAGTGAGGTGTAAGTGGTGCACTTACCTACACTATATGTTTGCCTACTGATCCCTTGCTAGAGTTGTAGTTTAGGGTGTGCTAGGCCCTAGGAGCTACAACAGCTGGTTCAGTAGAACTCAGAGTATTCTAAGCTAAGTTATATGTACCTTTAGTACTTATGTGATCTTTTCACAAGATATTCTTAGGATATGTGTGGTAAAACAACAGCAAGCTCAAATCCCAACCGCTGCTCACCAATGTGAGAAGTTGGCCTGATGTGCAGTGCTCACTATTCTAGTGATCACTATATATCAGTCCAAACAACCCTTATTGATGATTGGTTGTAAGTCAACCTTATAGACCAGCTATCCTAGTAGCATGGATACGAGCAGTCTAAGGCTAAGACTCTAGAGGGCGTGTTAAGCCAGCTGTTTTACCATCACATTACCCCTTGAACACCCAGTGAAAGGACACCACACAAGTGTTATGAAAATAAACAGTGTATTTATTAGAATCACAACAACCCTGTACTCTTTATGAGGACAGGGTGCTAGGCACACAACAAAACTCTTACGAAAATACTTAAGTTAGCACGTTATACACAAATGCCCGAGGGGCACGAAAAACCATATACTTTAAAAGTGGAATGCGAATTACTAGCAGGTAAGTAACAGTTCTAATAGGCTTTGGAATCGCTAGGACTGGACTAGGGAATCGTTAGATTACTACTAGGAGGCCCAGGGGACTCGGGTGCAGAGTGTGCACTCTCACGCGGGATGCGGGACAAAGTCTATGGAGGCTAGTAAAGGCAAAGTTAGTGTTCACGGGCGAACCCGACCTGGTGGGAAGAAAACGACAGTGGATCCTGACCCTTGGATAGTGAGGCTATGCTGGGACACCGAAGTGCCGAAGTTACCTAGCCCAGGGGCTGCAGCTGCATAGGTCTGAAAAGACGTCGGGGATCTCGTTGCCGGACCAGGAGCCTGGAAGAAGGAAGTTGCTGGCAGGCGACCAGTGAAGAAAAGTTCGATGGATCCAAGCCTGGATCAAGGAAGAAGAAAACCTGAAAGCAGAGGGGACCAAGTTCTTGAATCACTAGCCAGTGATTAAGTGGGCACCAGGATGGCACCGGGCGAAGTCACCGCAGTCAGGTGAGTGGGCGCTGCTGGGCTCTGCAGTCTCTCGGACCAGGAGGCGTTGTCGGCGACCAGGATGGAGGTGCGAGCTGTCCCACGAAGGATGAAGTCGTTGGCGTCGAAGTTACCCAGGATTGGGCAACAAGCCTTGGCTAATTCAAGCCCACGCGGTGGACTCAAAATGGCGTCTTGAGTGGACCAGGAGGGTCCGGGAAGCTCCTCTTCTGGAAGGGAGCAAGGGCCAGTCTGGAGCAACCAGACCAGCAGCAGAAATGTCGTCGGGCGTCGTCAGGAAGGCCACAAGCCAACGGGCTAGTAGCCAAACAACGCGGTGAGCAGCGGAAAGCAGAAGGGCCCCACGCAGATCGTGGAGATGCTGGGGGGCTGCTCTTCGGTGCTGGAGCTGCTCAGGGTGGGGGCTTCTCGGACCCCAAAGCACTCACCAGGAATTCACTCGGCGGGCTTGCTGGAAAGAAGTCGTGCAGTCTTGGCGATGGCCGGTCCCTTGAGGTCTCGTCGCACCCACGGTTCTCAGCTGGGCTGTAGAGGTGGGTAGAGGTCAGAGGTGCCAGGGAAGCCGGTTCTCGTCGAGCTGGGCAGTCGGATTCCGGAGGAAGGACTTGCAGCAGACCGCAGTGTTCTTAGATGGTGCCTGCGGATGCAGGGTGACTACTCCTTAGTCACAAGGGAGAAATCTTAGGAAGAAGTCTTGAGTTCCTTTCGCAGAAAGTAGTTTCAGGATTCAAAGATGATCTGATTTGGAAGGGGGCCAGTCTCTACCTTTATCCTGTAAAAAGGGGCTGGCACGCGACTAAGTCCTGCCCTATGGGTGGGACTAGGAGGGGGTGGTTACACCCACTTCCTTGGCGGGCTTTTCCCCAGCACAGGGTCTGGAGTGACCCTGGAACTGGTTCAAGCCGGCCTATGCACAGTGAGCACCGGGGTGCCACTTGCAGTCACCTTCCTCTAAAGCCCTGCCTACCTACAATACACAAAACCCTGTCTGGGACGGTGCTGGCACCGCCCCTGGCAGGAAACCCTTTGTCCTTATCTCCTGCTCTGGGAGGACTCCCAGCAGCAGGAGGGCAGACTTGTGTCTCGGTGGCAGCATCCATTTTGTGGATGCTAAGGCTCTGTCTGACTTTAACCGGGGTTAGGGGTTACATACATGTCGTGTCCCTCTAGAAGGGTGGAATGCTAACCCCGTCGCCAGAATTGGCGAGGGGTTAGTATTCCAATTCGTATGACACCTTACTCGACATGTTTTGATAAAGCGATACCAGAGTTGGCACATAACCGCGAGGATTATAATGCACTTAAGAGTATATGGTATGCGATATCATGGAAACGGCTAAGGGATGGATCCCGAAAGCCGCAGACAGGCTCAGCTCATGCCAGAGCACCATCTCACACGATTCCAAGCACTCTGCCTTCAGGATTGTTAAGGCCTGCCATAGGAGTGACTGATAGGAGATCTATGTGTCCATTTTAGGGTTAGATATAGGTATACTATATCTAAAGCAAAGGGTGATTACACCACCTTGCCCCAGCTGTCAAGCAGCCAGTTGTGTCAGATTTGGATGGCCAGCCAGGGGTGGCATAATACATGCTGCAGCCCCTGGTAGGCCCTGGGTACACCTATGCCCTGGGTACCTAAGGTACACTGTACAGGGACTGATAAGGTGGCTCAGTATCCAATTTAGATATGTACCTAAGGTACATGGAATCCATTTTACAGAGAGAGCAGTAGGCCTGGGGCCCTGAATAGCAGGGTCCCAGGTCAACTAAGTCAGAACCCCAGCAAAACACCAGGCAAAAAGTTGGGGGCAACCATAGTCAGGGATCAACCTTCCTACAGCCCCGGTGTTACACGAGGACAGAGGTATGGACGGCCCTAGCTGAACCTAGCAGAGGAGGATCTCATATCTCTCTCCGCTTCTTCCCGTCCCCTGTCGGTTGTGGCCTGTCCGTGGGGCACACGTTGCGGCCTGTCCGTGGGGCACACGTTGCAGCCTGTCCGTGGGGTACACCTTCCTACAGATGTCACTGGCTCCCAGAGGTGCTCGGTGGTCTGACTCCCTTCCCTCGAACTAAAATGTAAATGTAGATCCGTATTTGTAAAGCGCGAACTACTCACCCATGCGGGTTTCAAGTTGCTGGGGGCCGTCGTGGAAATTAAGGGCCAGATGTAGGAAGCATAATTTCGGTCGGTAACGGCTGAAATTACCGAATTTCGGCCGTTACCGACCGGAATTAGGCTACTGAGATGTAGGTGCCCAAATTGCTAATTCGGTAATTTACCGATTCGGTATTTTAAGGAATCGGTAAATTACAGATTCCCTAAAATACAGAATCCGTAAATTACCGAATTAGCAATGTAGGGAGCACTCGAATGAGTGCTTTCCCCTTTTTGGGATTCGTTATTTACCACCAACTACAAGTTGGTGGTAAATAAAGAAAACCCTCCAAAAAGCAATTTTATGCAAATTGCTTCAGTGCCATGTTGCAGACATACATGCCCTTAGCACATGTATGTCTGCAACATGTGCACCCATACACAATTGAGGGGTGCAACAGGGTGTCAAAGTGACACCCTGCCACCCTTCAATGTTTCCCCCAATTACTGAATCGGTATTTACCGATTCAGTAATTGACATTCATTCCTATGGACCTCCAGGCCCAAAGGAATGAATGGCAATTACCGAATCGGTAATTTTTTCGGTAAAATGACCTACATCCCATTTGCCTGTTCGATTCGGTATTTAAGAATCGGTAATCTGGGATTACCTACATCTGGCCCTAAGTGAGCTATTGCCCAGAGTCACATGGTGCTGAGCTGAGCTGCCACCGGAGCCGGGGATTGAATCTTGAGCCCTGTGCTGAGAAGTCAGCTGCCCTGGTTGCTGTGCCACACCTCTCCTAAGATGAACAGAGCCGCTGCTAAAGACTTTGTCTTTAGACCTGGCCGCATCCTGCATTGTTAATGCAATCCGTGCAGAGGACACAAATGAGCCCCCCTCAGGCATTGGTTGCTTTAAGCCTCACTCACATATTGATCAGCCCACATTCATCAGCCATTGGTTGACTGTAGCTGTCACTCACGGTGTTTGTCAGCAGAAAGTTATGTTTGTTATTGGTGGAGCAGACATGATTCCACACGCGGTGGTCTGAGGGGCAGGACCCCCCAGGTAGGTATGGGGGCGGAGGAGGAGCAAGCTGGGTAAACACATGCACTCCCACAGAGGCTGAAACCAAGCAAAACAAGCCAGGGCCGGCTGGTGCGCTGATGTCAGGGTGCTTTGCATCACACACACATGACACAGAGACAATCAATCATACGTGTGCAACTCAGTGCATAGGAAATGTTTCTTAAGCCAAAGGACTACAAGTGTAGGAGTCACATGACATCCATACTGGTGGGAGGATAGTTTAGGAGAGCTTGGAGTGGAGAAGAACAAACTCAGAGTCGAAAAAGAAACAGCAAAGCTGAGAGTTTTACTTAATAATAAGAATCGATTTCTATCCAAATTAATTTGGCATTTTTGTGAGGCCTGGTAATTGCTGGAGGAAAGTAACGGGGCAGGAGGAGCTTTTAAAACATAATAAACTTGCAAACACGGAGCCCCCAGGAAGCCAGCACCCGGTGCGGTGGCACTGGTCCCACCGCCCTGGAGCCGGCCCTGAAACAAGCACTGGCAAAGGCAATAGGAGGGACCATTGTATGGTGCATGCACAACTAACAATGCAAGAGATGAGGTGCACATACGTGGGTTCCAATGAACGCACGTGCAGGCGTGACTGGACAGCGAGTACAGGCCAGATGTGCCAACCTGTAGATAAGTGTCACTGTGTGAGGGGGGGCAGGGCCACGTGTCCAGAGCTCCCTCAGAGGCACTCTGCCCTGCACCAGGCCCACCACCACCTCCACACCCGAATAAAAGGGTCTCTGAGGCTGTCACTGATGCTCTGGGGGTTTTTACACCTCTTAATGGACATCGGCTGTTTACAGCTGCTGAGGCAGCTTCAAACCTACTCTAAGCCGTGGTTTCCAGCGCGCCTTGCAGCCACCGTGTGATTTCAGCTCCTCACCGTGTGACTGTGTGAATGGAGGCGACGCTGTGGGACACGCGGTGGCACCGTGTGAGTTGGTAGATCTGTACATGTATTACACATCTCTACGCACACCCTCTATGAGCCATACATCCATCTAACCACACATGTGCACATATACACACATGTAAACATGCACAGACATATAAAAAGGTAACCTGAAGATAGGTGCTGCAGGGGCGCAGCAGTAAAAGCTAACCTCTCACACTCTCAGAGGGAGAGGGAGAGAGAGAGGAAGAGAGAGAGAGAGGGAGAGAGGGAGAGAGAGAAGAAAGGGAGAGAGAGAGAGAGAGAGGGAGAGAGAGAGAGGGAGAGAGAGAGAGAGGGGGGAGAGAGGGAGAGAGAGAGAGAGAGAGAGGGGGAGAGAGAGAGAGAGGGAGAGAGAGAGAGAGGGAGAGAGAGAGAGGAGAGAGAGAGAGAGAGAGAGGGAGAGGGGAAGGGAGAGATAAAGGGAGAGAGAGAGAGAGACGAGAGTTCACTGCCCACTTATCCCATTGGACAAGAGACTCCAGTCACACCTCCCATTTATCCCAATGGACAGAAAGCTCCAGATACATTGCTCCCTCTTTGCATTGGACAGGGAAGTGCAGACACACCTTCATCTCATCCCATTGGACAGGAAGATGCAGCCCATAGCTGCCAAATGTTTCAGTCCATGCATGACTAGTTATTCCAGACCCATTTTCTTTTTAGTTTTCTGTGTCTCGTAGCCCTGGTTCTATGCTGGGCTAAATACGACTACAAGTCCCCGAATTCTAAGAAGAAATGAGACTGGCCTAACTAGTTACGCTTGGACCAGGGAAGCCTTTCACTTTGGAAGCCGCATCATGTTGATCAGTCCCGGCAGATGTGGCAGAGAGGGCGGCTACTGGAGCGGTGGGCCAGCTTCATATCCTTGAGTCGAAGGAACGTGTACAACCCTCCAGACGTGCACTGGCCTGTCCTTACTCTCTTCTCGACAACCCACCGGATGAGCATTACACTGGCTTGTATTTACTCTCCATAATTGGGCAAACCCCACGTGGACACCCCTCAAAATCTAGCAATATGGCAGTTGTTGTTAATCATCATCCGCGTCTCAGGAGGCGGCCATCTTGGGGTCAGGCTGTCCTAGTTTACCAAGGGGCAGAAACCTCCGCCAAAACGGCGGTCATATCAGAGTCAGGCTGCACATGAGTTATAACTAAAACATTTAAAATAAACCTTGCTACCGTGAAAAAAATACCATAAAAGAATGCTTTCCATACGAAATGTATATATAGTATATAGAATTCAATGAGTGATGACCGAGTGTATTCTTTAGATGCAATATACTTCTTGTTGACCCTCAAGCCAATGGTGGAAGAACACAGCTCATCCGGTCAGAGCACTCTGAGACCAAACCGCCCCTGGGCGGGACGGAACAAACACAGGAAGGAAAGCCATTGGATCAAAAGCAGACGCCTGAGATAGACATGAAAGCCGTCCAATCACGAGCAAGGGGCTGACCCAAAGCCCACTCTAAGAATATATAATGTATCGGAAGCCATAGGTCTGCCTCCAGAGCAGAGGCCTGAGGCAACGCAAGAAAGCCGTCCAATCACGAGCAAGGGGCTGGCCCAAAGCGTGTTCGAAGTGTATGATATATATTGGAAACAAAAGGTCTGCCTCCAGACAACGGTCAACGCGTTCAAGTGCAGCAAATACCAGAATTCTGTAAGATCGTCCCGAAGAAGAAGCGGGAACCCAAAAACATATGAAGTACCGACAGCTCGACACAAGAAGAGGGAGCAGAAGAGAGTCCTCGCCTGGGAAGCCGCGTTATAAGACAGTGAGGGAGGCCTGTCAAGGCTGCGGCCAACCCTGAGGGAGAGAGACGGGACCAGGAAGAAACCACAAGGAGTCAAAACTGGAACAAACTCCAGAAAACTGCTGAATCGAGGCTTGTGCTGGAAAGTAAATCACAAATGAAGACTGATCGCCAGTTGGCATCACTACTTGTGACTCTACACCGGTGCAAAACCTTGATACATCTGGCCCAAAGAGCTCATATAGTGCCTTGAAGTAGAGAAGAGGCAAGCAAGACACTGAAGTAGCAGAGGTCCCAAAACATGTGACAGCACCCACTAACTGCACCTGGCTCACAACACTGGTGCACTGCACCGGGCTCACAACACTGGTGTACTGCACCTGGCTCACAACACCGGTGCACTGCACCGGGCTCACAACAGCGGTGCACTGCACCTGGCTCACAACACCAGTGCACTGCGCCTTGCTCACAACGCTGGTGCACTGCACCTGGCTCACAACACTGGTGCACTGCACCTTGCTCACAACGCTGGTGCACTGCACCTGGCTCACAACACTGGTGCACTGCACCTTGCTCACAACGCTGGTGCACTGCACCTGGCTCACAACACTAGTGCACTATGCCTTGCTCACAACACTGGTGCACTGCACCTGGCTCACAACACTGGTGCACTGCACCTTGCTCACAACGCTGGTGCACTGCACCTGGCTCACAACACTAGTGCACTATGCCTTGCTCACAACACTGGTGCACTGCACCTGGCTCACAACACTGGTGCACTGCACCTGGCTCACAACACCGGTGCACTGCGCCTTGCTTCAGCTTCTCTTCCCTCTTTTCATTGCTCCGTGGTACCCCATTGCCTCTGCCTACAGCCGGGCTGTCCCTTGCCCCTGCATGTGGCGCAGCTTTGAGTTTGTTCCCCTTTTCCATCTTTTTTAGGTCTGGCCACGGAGCCAGCACGCATGTGCTGCTCTGCGAGGCATGTTGTAATCCCTCTGTGGGCTTTGACATACCCAGTGATTGTCTATTGGTTGCGTGGTCTCCCTTTAAAATTCCACTGTTTTCATTGGTGTGTACTGTACATTTAACCGCCTTGTGACTTTCCTTCCAGCCTGGCGACTGCCCCTGCTACTTGGATCCCTTCACTGTTGGGGCAGATACTTTGTTTCGATGCAGTCCTTGTTCCTCCCCCGCTCCCCACCGCTCGCCGGCGCACCGCGCTGCTTTGCTGTCCATAGTATCACTTTTCAGAGGTGGCTCAGTGCACGCTGGATGCTCAGGCAGGGGCCTTTCTGTCACTGTGCGTTTAAAAGCTTTGCCGTACAGAACATTAAGCTTTAGAGCCCGACATGAAAAGGCACCGACGTGAGATGGGTCCAGAGCCTCTGCCCCTCCCCCCCCCGAGGCAGCCGTGCAAGCGAACTTCACACAAAGCTGCTGCAGCTGGTCCTCGGTACCATTGCTGCCCGTGTGTCTTTCACTGACTCCCAAGCTTTACTGTGGGGTTTTAGTTAGTTAATTAGTTAGTTAGTTAGTTAGTTCATTTGTAATGATAACTGAGAGTGTAGAAGCTGTGATTTTAGGGGCATCAATGAGCATGTAAGTGGCGTAAACTCCCACAGATAGACGCTTAATGCTGCAAGAGGAAAGATGGCGCCGGTTAGAACAGCGCGACTGCGGCCCGCAGTGCGTCCATTGGCTTCGCTCTATCGTCCGCGATGCCCAGTTTGCCAAACTGGTCGCCACTTCGTAAGTGTGCTGAACTGTATTACTGAGAAATAATACTGCAGCGCTATATCTTGGACTTTTAATTTCATTTAAGTGGCGAATAGAGCAAGCGTTTTGGTTTTCCACATTTATTTTTACCGTCGATCGTTGGCACTCTGGTGGTGCGCCATATGTCTGTAACTATCAAATATATAAAACATGTTATTGATAAGATTTATTTCTAACGAGCTTAAACAACCCAAATGTTATTGAGGGGTGCTCGGAGGTTTTTTTTTCCAATTGCTCCGTTTGCTTCCTCCCTAACAATGAGTCCGTGCTGTTTTAGGTTCCTCCTGGCCCAGTTATCTCAGGAGGTTGTACAATGTAACTTGTGACATTCCGTTTGAATAAGACTCTTTGCAACAGAAGCATTAATCCAGGGAGCTTTGTAACATAAACTAGAAGGGGCAGATTTACAAGCCCCTTGCGCCGCTTTTACGCCGCAGTTGCATCACTTTTGTAACACAGCAGCGGCGCAAAAGAGGCACCATGCTGCGGGGTATTTTCAACGTGACGCATCTGGGAGATGCGTCACGTTGCAAAGCCCGGCTCCACATGTAGGCGTTCCGTGCACGGGGGGGCGTTACGGCGCAAGTACGCCTCCTAAAAGTGGCTGAGCGAAATCTACAAGATTTTACTCAGTCACTTTTACGGCCATGCTGCGTCAAAACCCTGCGCCTGCTTGAAGTAGACGTAAGGATTGACGCAGCATGTTAGGGATAGGAGCACCCCGAGCCTTGCTGGCACTGCGTCGCTTGCGACGTGACTCCAGCAATGTGCTGCCTTTAGACGGGGGATGCGACACGCATCTGTCCATCCGAGCGCCACGGTGCGCCGCATTGTAAATGCGGCGCATCTGTGGAGGCGCACGGGTGGGCAGATGCGTCGTAACTCTTCTGGCGCATCCCTGCTGATTAGCAGAGACGCGCCAGGAGTTGTTAATCTGCCCAGAGCCCTCGAGCAAGTGCATGAACCAGCTGAGTTACACCTCCAGGTTTCTGGCTCACAAACAGACGTCCGTAGAAGGCGCGTTAACGCCCTGATCTGGCTTAAAATGCAGCCGATGAGAAATTTAGGTAGAAAAGCTATTTCTTTTTTCCATATTGCCAATTACTTTAGGATTGAGTTTGTTAAAAAATATTCATAATTAGTGGACTGAATGACTTTAAAGGGCTCTTCCTAGCCCCGCCCTTCATTGCACCACCCCTTTTTATCACCATTCTCTCATCCCCAGTGTGTGGGTTCCGGCAGTGACGTTCTCTCTTTCCCATCCCTGTTCTCATCATCCCAGGTCCCTTCTGTCCCCATGTATGACAGCTCCCTGATCTTGGCAGAGGCAAGGTTTTGAGCATTAGATAAACACTGAAGGAAAGTTATTTTCTGCACTTGAAAAAAGTGAAAATACTTTAAAAATCACATAGTATGGGGTGTTTTCACATCCTGTTATTACAAACACATTAAGCAAATGCAGAAAGAAGGGATTCACTGCTCATTGGTGGCGTCAGAGGACTTAAGTACTTTCGTAATTGTTTATTAGGCCCCTTTCAGGAGTCGGTTGAACACGGGATACAAGAGCAAGCAGCGTCTACAAGCAGCGTCTACAAGCAGCGTCTACAAGCAGGCTCTACAAGCAGCGTTTACAAGCAGCGTCTACAACCAGCGTCCACAAGCAGCATCTACAAGCAGCGTCTACAAGCAGGCTCTACAAGCAGCGTTTACAAGCAGCGTCTACAACCAGCGTCCACAAGCAGCATCTAAAAGCAGCGTCTACAAGCAGCGTCTACAAGCAGCGTCTACAAGCAGCGTCTACAAGCAGAGTCCACAAGCAGCGTCTACAAGCAGCGTCTACAAGCAGCGTCCACAAGCAGCATCTACAAGCAGCGTCTACAAGCAGCGTCTACAAGCAGCGTCTACAAGCAGGGTCAAAGAACAGTTGATGGACAGAATGCAGAACAATGTCATACATTCACCTCAGTACAGAGATTTGGGCCTAAATCCATCTTTCTTTGTCAAAATACCATTCCAGTTTGGACCCAGCCATATGCAAATCAGTCTTGACCCTGTGCCTCACGGGAACAGTCCAGCCCGAACTGCCAAGCCATGTCTTCCCTGGACCGGAAACAAGCATCCTGGGACCGGTTTCGGATTCATAATCCTCATCAGCCAGGCTATCTTGAATCCAGTGGCCAAGTGAACAAGGGACTCACGTCTGAGCATACCCTGCCACACTTAGGGCGAACAAAGCGATACAAAAGGGGATGATGGACGGAGCGTTTCAACAAATCAAACACTCACCCCCAGTCAACTGATCTGGGTTTAATCCATCACCATTCTTTAGTTCACTCAGCCACCCCAGTTCAGACATGGCTATATGCAAATCAGTCTTGACCCTGTGCCTCATGGGAACAGTCCAGCCCGAACTGCCAAGCCATGCCTTCCCTGGACCGGAAACAAGCATCCTGAGACCGGTTTTGGGCTTTCAGCCCTCATCAGCCAGGATAGCTTGACTCCAGTGGCAAACATATTCACACACGCACGTGTGTGTGTGTGTGTGTATATGTATATATATAAATATTTTGTTGTTTTTTTTTTGGGGGGGGGGATTTCACCTCCCCTGCCTCTGAAGACCTCCAGGGTTGGGTGCTGGGTGAGCGGGCTCCGCCCCCTCATTCACACCTCATTAACCCCTGCTGTGCCGCTCGAATGAGGGGACCCCGGACAGCAGGAGAGTCCAACCAAATGAACTTCTGTCCCCGGCTTCTAAGAGGGCGGTTGAAATATGAATCTCAACAACATTCTGATTAATTTGCAGGTTCACCCATCCTTCCTTTAAAACCGGGAAATTTTGTGTTTTAGGAGAAAGTGTCGGGACACCGGGACTGTCCGGGCAAATCCGGGCCGCCTGGGGACCCCACCCTAAGGTCCCAGGCGCTGTCAGGGGGATCAAGCAGCTGTTGCCCAGAGTCACACGGTGCTGAGCTGAGCTGCGCCGCATCCATCCCGAGCCCCGTGCTCCGGAGTCAGCAGCTCTGGCCGCTGTGCCACACCTCGGTCCACTCTCAGGTTCTCAATCCCTGGACCGTGGAGGGGTGGGGGAGGGGGACAGCAGAGCGTCTGACATTGCAATTATTGGAGATTTGTGTCCGACCTTGAAAGGGGCATCTGTACCGGGCAGCGGCCCGGCCACAGCTTGTGACCCTCCAGGCGGCTGCGAATCAATGCCTGTGCCAAGAGGCCCCCCCGAGGCGCTCTGGATCACGGCCAGGACACCCACAGGGCCGGACTGGTGCCTCCCTGCAGACCTTCTGGGGGGAATGCTGTCATTTCTCAGAACTCCCCAAACTCTGGACAGATGCTGAGCACCAAATGTGTGAATGTTAAAAACACTGTGTAAGCTCAGGATTGAGTACTGGAAGGGTAAACCTGTGCATGGCGTCACACACACACGTGTGTGTGTGTGGGTGAGTGTATGAAAAAGGCACTATTTAAGAAACATGGCTCCGCCCTGCATTCTACCCCCGAGGTTGCGATCATTAGAATGAACAGCCAGGAGCAGGGGTTGCAATCATTAGAATGAACAGCCAGGAGCAGGGGTTGCAATCATTAGAATGAACAGCCAGGAGCAGGGGTTGCAATCATTAGAATGAACAGCCAGGAGGAGCGGTTGCAACCAATAGAATGAACAGGTGCTCGACCAGAGCAGGGGTTGCACTAATAAGAATGAACAGCCAGGAGCATAGGTTGCAATCATAAGAATGAACAGCCAGGAGCAGGGGTTGCAATCAATAAAATGAACAGGTGCTCACCCAGAGTAAGGGTTGCACTCATTACAATGAACAGCCAGGAACAGAGGTTGCAATCATTAGAATGAACAGTCTGGAGCAGTGGTTGCAATCAATAGAATGAACAGCCAGGAGCAGGGGTTGCAATCATTAAAAGGAGCAGGTGCTCACCCAGAGCAGGGGTTGCAATAATTAGAATGAACAGCCAGGAGCAGGGGTTGCAATCATTAGAATGAACAGCCAGGAGCAAGGGTTGCAATCATTAGAATGAACAGCCAGGAGCAGGGGTTGCAATCAATAGAATGAACAGGTGCTCGTCCATAGCAGGGGTTGCACTCATTAGAATGAACAGCCAGGAGCAGGGGTTGCAATCAATAGAATGAACAACTAGGAGCAGGGGTTGCAATCAATGGAATGAACAGCCAGGAGCAGGGGTTGCAATCAATAGAATGAACAGCCAGGAGCAGAGGCTGCAATCATTAGAATGAACAGCCAGGAGCAGGGGTTGCAATCATTAGAATGAACAGCCAGGAGCAGGGGCTGCAATCATTAGAATGAACAGCCAGGAGCAGGGGTTGCAATCATTAGAATGAACAGCCAGGAGCAGGGGCTGCAATCAATAGAAAGAACAACCAGGAGCAGTGGTTGCAATCATTAAAAGGAACAGGTGCTCACCCAGAGCAGGGGTTGCAATCAATGGAATGAACAGCCAGGAGCAGAGGCTGCAATAATTAGAATGAACAGTCTGGAACAGTGGTTGCAATCAATAGAATGAACAGCCAGGAGCAGGGGTTGCAATCATTAAAAGGAACAGGTGCTCACCCAGAGCAGGGGTTGCAATCATTAGAATGAACAGCCAGGAGCAGGGGTTTCACGCATTAGAATGAACAGCCAGGAGCAGGGGTTGCAATCAATAATATGAACAGCCAGGTGCAGGGGTTGCAATCATTAGAATGAACAGCCAGGAGCAAGGGTTGCAATCATTAGAATGAACAGCCAGGACGGGGGTTGCAATCATTAGAATGAACAGCCAGGAGCAGGGGTTGCAATCATTAGAACGAACAGCCAGGAGCAGGGGTTGCAATCATTAGAATTAACAGCCAGGAGCAGGGGTTGCAATCAATAGAATTAACAGACAGGCGCAGGAGTTGCAATCATTAGAATGAACAGCCAGGAGCAGGGGGTGCAATCATTAGAATGAACAGCCAGGAGCAGCGGTTGCAACCAATAGAATGAACAGGTGCTCAACCAGAGCAGGGGTTGCACTAATTAGAATGAACAGCCAGGAGCAGAGGTTGCAATCATTAGAATGAAAAGCCAGGTGCACGGGTTGCAATCAATAGAATGAACAGGTGCTCACCCAGAGCAGGGGTTGCACTCATTAGAATGAACAGCCAGGAGAAGAGGTTGCCATCATTAGAATGAACAGTCTGGAGCAGTGCTTGCAATTAATAGAATGAACAGCCAGGAGCAGGGGTTGCAATCATTAAAAGGAGCAGGTGCTCACCCAGAGCAGGGGTTGCAATCATTAGAATGAACAGCCAGGAGCAGGGGTTGCAATCAATAGAATGAACAGCCATGAGCAGGGTTTGCATTAATTCGAATGAACAGCCAGGAGCAGGGGTTGCAATCATTAGAATGAACAGCCAGGAGCAGGGGTTGCAATCAATGGAATGAAGAGCCTGGAGCAGGGGTTGCAATCAATGGAATGAGCAGCCAGAGCAGGGGTTGCAATCAATAGAATGAACAGGTGCTCGACCAGAGCAGGGGTTGCACTCATTAGAATGAACAGCCAGGAGCAGAGGCTGCAATCATTAGAATGAACAGTCTGGAGCAGTGGTTGCAATCAATAGAATGAACAGCCAGGAGCAGGGGTTGCAATCATTAAAAAGAACAGGTGCTCACCCAGAGCAGGGGTTGCAATCATTAGAATGAACAGCCAGGAGCAGGTGTTGCAATCATTAGAATGAACAGCCAGGAACAGGAGTTGCAATCAATAGAATGAACAGCCAGGTGCAGGGGTTGCAATCATTAGAATGAACAGCCAGGAGCAAGGGTTGCAATCATTAGAATGAACAGCCAGGAGCAGGGGTTGCAATCATTAGAATGAACAGCCAGGAGCAGGGGTTGCAATCATTAGAATGAACAGCCAGGAGCAAGGGTTGCAATCATTAGAATGAACAGCCAGGAGCAGGGGTTGCAATCATTAGAATGAACAGCCAGGAGCAGGGGTTGCAATCATTAGAACGAACAGTCATGAACAGGGGTTGCAATCATTAGAATTAACAGCCAGGAGCAGGGGTTGCAATCAGTAGAATGAACATGTGCTTGACCAGAGCAGGGGTTGCACTCATTTGAATGAACAGCCAGGAGCAGAGGTTGCAATCAATAGAATGAACAGCCAGGAGCAGGGGTTGCAATCAATAGAAAGAACAGCCAGGAGCAGGGGTTGTAATCAATAGAATGAACAGGTTCTCGACCAGAGCAGGGGTTGCACTCATTAGAATGAACAGCCAGGAGCAGAGGTTGCAATCATTAGAATGAACAGCCCGGAGCAGTGGTTGCAATCAATAGAATGAACAGTCAGGAGCAGGGGTTGCAATCATTAAAAGAAACAGGTGCTCACCCAGAGCAGGGGTTGCAATCATTAGAATGAACAGCCAGGAGCAGGGGTTGCAATTATTAGAATGAACAGCCAGGAGCAATGGTTGCAATCATTAAAAGGAACAGGCTCTCACCCAGAGCAGGGGTTGCAATCATTAGAATGAGCAGCCAGGAGCAGGGGTTGCAATCAAAAGAATTAACAGACAGGCGCAGGGGTTGCAATCAATAGAATGAACAGGTGCTTGACCAGAACAGGGGTTGCACTCATTAGAATGAACAGCCAGGAGCAGAGGTGCAATCATTAGAATGAACAGCCAGGAGCAGGGGTTGCAATCAATAGAATGAACAGGTGCTCAACCAGAGCAGGGGTTGTACTCATTAGAATGAACAGCCAGGAGCAGAGATTGCACTCATTAGAATGAACAGTCTGGAGCAGTGCTTGCAATCAATAGAAAGAACAGCCAGGAGCAGGGGTTGCAATTATTAAAAGGAACAGGTGCTCACCCAGAGCAGGGGTTGCAATCATTAGAATGAACAGCCAGGAGCAGGGGTTGTAATCATTAAAAGGAACAGGTGCTCACCCTGAGCAGGGGTTGCAATCATTAGAATGAACAGCCAGGAGCAAGGGTTGCAATCATTAGAATGAAGAGGTGCTCATCCAGAGCAGGGGTTGCAATCATTAGAATGAACAGCCAGGAGCAGGGGTTGCAATCATTAGAATGAACAGCCAGGAGCAGGGGTTGCAGTCAATAGAATGAAGCCAGGAGCAGGGGTTGCAATCATTAGAATGAACAGCCAGGAGCAAGGGTTGCAATCATTGGAATGAACAGCCAGGAGCATGGGTTGCATCATTAGAATGAACAGGTGCTCACCCAGACCATGGATTGCAATCATTAGAATGAACAGCCAGGAGCAGGGGTGGCTCTAGGCTCATGGCGGCCCTGGGCAAGGAGCGTAGGTAGGGGGCCCCGGAAGAGGGGTTCCGGGCGGGGCGGAGCGCGGAGGCCAGTGAAGAGGGGGGGGTGTCAGGGTGTTTGGAAGTGGAACAGAGCCGGAGGCCGCCAAATCCCTGCCAGGGGCCGCCACAGAAATATGTATCCATCCTCAGAGTATTATTATATTAAGGATATATATTGGCGTGGTGGCCCCTGGGGTTTGGTGGCCCTGTGCATGTGCACAGCTTGCACATGCCTAAGGCCGGCCCTGCCAGGAGCAAGGGTTGCAATCATTAAAAGGAACAGGTGCTCACCCAGAGCAGGGGTTGCAATCATTAGAATGAACAGCCAGCAGCAGGGGTTGCAATCAATAGAATTAACAGACAGGCGCAGGGGTTGCAATCAATAGAATGAACAGGTGCTCGACCAGAGCAGTGGTTGCACTCATTAGAATGAACAGCCAGGAGCAGAGGTTGCAATCAATAGAATGAACAGCCAGGAGCAGGGGTTGCAATCAATAGAAAGAACAGCCAGGAGCAGGGGTTGCAATCAATAGAATGAACAGGTTCTCGACCAAAGCAGGGGTTGCACTCATTAGAATGAACAGCCAGGAGCCGAGGTTGCAATCATGAGAATGAACAGCCTGGAGCAGTGGTTGCAATCAATTGAATGAACAGCCAGGAGCAGGGGTTGCAATCATTAAAAAGAACTGGTGCTCACCCAGAGCAGGGGTTGCAATCATTAGAATGAACAGCCAGGAGCAAGGGTTGCAATCGTTAGAATGAACAGTCAGGCGCAGGGGTTGCAATTATTAGAATGAACAGGTGCTCACCCAGAGCAGGGGTTGCAATCATTAGAATGAACAGCCAGGAGCAGGGGTTGCAATCATTAGAACAAACAGCCAAGAGCAAGGGTTGCCAGCAATAGAATGAACAGCCAGGAGCCGAGGTTGCAATCATGAGAATGAACAGCCTGGAGCAGGGGTTGCCAGCAATAGAATGAACAGCCAGGAGCCGAGGTTGCAATCATGAGAATGAACAGCCTGGAGCAGTGGTTGCAATCAATTGAATGAACAGCCAGGAGCAGGGTTTGCAATCATTAAAAGGAACAGGTGCTCACCCAGAGCAGGGGTTGCAATCATGAGAATGAACAGCCTGGAGCAGTGGTTGCAATCAATTGAATGAACAGCCAGGAGCAGGGGTTGCAATCATTAAAAGGAACTGGTGCTCACCCAGAGCAGGGGTTGCAATCATTAGAATGAACAGCCAGGAGCAAGGGTTGCAATCGTTAGAATGAACAGTCAGGCGCAGGGGTTGCAATTATTAGAATGAACAGGTGCTCACCCAGAGCAGGGGTTGCAATCATTAGAATGAACAGCCAGGAGCAGGGGTTGCAATCATTAGAACAAACAGCCAAGAGCAAGGGTTTGCAATCATTAAAAGGAACAGGTGCTCACCCAGAGCAGGGGTTGCAATCATTAGAATGAACAGCCAGGAGCAGGGGTTGCCAGCAATAGAATTAACAGACAGGCGCAGGGGTTGCACTCATTAGAATGAACTGCCAGGAGCAGAGGTGCAATCATTAGAATGAACAGCCAGGAGCAGGGGTTGCAATAAATAGAATGAACAGGTGCTCAACCAGAGCAGGGGTTGCACTCATTAGTATGAACAGCCAGGAACAGGGGTTGCAATCATTAGAATGAAGAGGTGCTCATCCAGAGCAGGGGTTGCAATCATTAGAATGAACAGCCAGGAGCAGGGGTTGCAATCATTAGAATGAACAGCCAGGAGCAGGGGTTGCAATCAATAGAATGAAGCCAGGAGCAGGGGTTGCAATCATTAGAATGAACAGCCAGGAGCAAGGGTTGCAATCATTGGAATGAACAGCCAGGAGCATGGGTTGCATCATTAGAATGAACAGGTGCTCACCCAGACCATGGATTGCAATCATTAGAATGAACAGCCAGGTGCAGGGGTTGCAATCATTAGAATGAACAGCCAGGAGCAGGGGCGGCTCTAGGCTCATGGCGGCCCTGGGCAAGGAGCGTAGGTAGGGGGCCCCGGAAGAGGGGTTCCGGGCGGGGCGGAGCGCGGAGGCCAGTGAAGAGGGGGGGGTGTCAGGGTGTTTGGAAGTGGAACAGAGCCGGAGGCCGCCAAATCCCTGCCAGGGGCCGCCACGGAAATATGTATCCATCCTCAGAGTATTATTATATTAAGGATATATATTGGCGTGGTGGCCCCTGGGGTTTGGAGGCCCTGTGCATGTGCACAGCTTGCACATGCCTAAGGCCGGCCCTGCCAGGAGCAAGGGTGTTAGACCTGGCACCTTGGCGTGAGTTTCCCTTCCACTTTTTGCTGTTGTGCCTCAAATGTTTTGCTGGTGTCTGCTACTCAGGGCACTGCGCCACGGCCAACCCGTGCCGCAGTGCGAGTGGTCCATACTGTAAAGTGTACATGTGATTGATGTCCATGATTGGTTCATTGGATTTACTGTTAGTCTCTAGTAAAGTGCACCAGGAGTGCCAGGGCTTGTGAATGCCAACACTGCTAGTGGGCCTGCAGCGCTGATTGCGCCACCCACAGAAGCAGCCTTAAAATGTGTCTAGGGTCTGCCATTGCAGAACCTGCGTGCAGTCTGGTACTGTCATGCTGGCTGGGCAAGTGCACACACTTGCCAGCCCCCAAACCTTCCCTTAACTTCATATTAGTCACCCCTATGGTAGGCCTGAGGGCAGGGTGCATTGTAAGTGTAAGGTAGAACATGCCCTGATGTGTGTGGCATGTTCTAATAGTGAATTACTGCCAAATTCGTTTTTCACTATTGTAAGGCTACCAGTTCCCTTCTAGGCCAGATGGGCTGCGGGAATTATTACACTCTATAATCCCAGCAAGCTCAGGGAACATGGTAGAAATTCATGTTTAGTATGCCTGAACTCAGAATAATAAAATACTTCTTTTAGTAAAGTTTATTTTAATATCCTGGGTTTGCAAATGCTACTTTTAGAAAGTTAGCATTTGCTGGCCTAACCATTTCAGCCCGCCTCTGCTTGGATGTGGATCTGACTGTCTGGTGTGTGTGAGTGACAGGGCTGGGAGTTGACAGGTAGTGATTAGCAGGATGATCCCTTAGTGGGTGGTGGGAGTTTCCCCTGAATGATGCATCAGGCTGTGCCCCTGCCTCCACAATGCTGGCTCCGCCCTCCTGGGGAGCGACTGATGACTCAGCCTGCACCTGGCCCAGGAAGGACCGAAGCTTGTCAACAAAGTGCTCAAGCTGCCCCAGTCTTCACAATGCCGGCTCCGCCCCCCTGGGGAGCGGCTGATGTGCCTGCCCTCACACTGAATGCAGAAGCCAGAAGTACCCACCACAAGTGCTCAGGGACTGGAGCAGTTATGCAAAGGCCCCCCTGGCCTGCTAGAACAAAAGAAACTGGGTATAAAAGAAGGAGCCCTGCTCCTTGTAAATTAGATCCTGTTTGTACTACAAGAGAAACTCTGCCCGAAGAGAAGGACCTGGAAGGACTACAAGGAGGAGTGCTGTCTCTGGCCTGTGTCTGGTGCCTTGCTGCCAAAGGAGAGGAAAGAAAAGACTGCAAGAGACTTTTGCTTTTAATTAACTTTGTGCCAAACTCTGCTGAAAGATCTCCAAGGGCTTGCCTGTGAACTTGCCCCCTGACCAGCGCCTCAGGAACAGTGGGCGCTACCTTCCCTGACTAAGGCATCAGCTGTGTGTGCTGCTTATCGCTGCAGCGCTGACCGAGGAAGACGAGAGCATCAAGCCCCCCTGCACACCGTGACCGTGGGTGAGCAGATCGCCATAACAACGTGAAGCCCAGCCCGCCGCTGGCCTGAACACCGTGACGGCATCTGCACTTGGCCCCACGAGAGCAAAGTAACAGAGGACCCGTCCGGTCCAAGCACCGAAGTCTACTGGGCCCCAGCGCCGTAGATTCCCCCGCAAAGACGGACTGCCGCCCTTGTCCTCTCCCTCGAACAGCGTCCTGCCGTCTGCCCCGCTGAACGGAGCACCATCGCGACCGGCACTTTGGCTGGGTACGTCCCGCACTTGGGGACCGTACTGCCACTGCGCCACACCTAGCTGCCGCCGTCAGGACCGAAGTGAACCCTGAGAAGGGGGCCTGTGACCCCATCGAGCACCGCCGCCCGCCCGGGAAGCAACGCGACGTGGGG
This sequence comes from Lissotriton helveticus, assembly GCF_964261635.1. Lineage (NCBI taxonomy): Eukaryota > Metazoa > Chordata > Amphibia > Caudata > Salamandridae > Lissotriton > Lissotriton helveticus. The sequence goes on along the minus strand of NC_136068.1, from coordinate 1,955,956,455 downwards.
CAGCTCCCCTTGTAGCCGTCCGCTTCAGAAGCCCAAGGTACTGTGCTCTTTGTCCTCACGGTGTGAGCGTCCTGCGACCTGAGCTCGCACCGCGCTGCCTGCTTCACAGCGCGAGCCGCCTCTGAAACCGAGGCTCGCACTGCTCCTGGTCCGCGAGGCCCACGCGGGAAGCGTGAGCTTTGGCCGGCCGGGCCCGATCTCCTCTCTGAAGCGAGCAGAGACAGCGGAACGCGCATTGAGGCGCTACAAGACACTGAACCTTGCTGAACCTGGGCAGAAGGCCCAAAAGATTGCTTATTGCTAAGAAAGAACTGTGGCAACTTGAAACTAAGTAAACTGGAACCGCTATTGAAAGTTTGACAACTGTATTTACAAGCCTGCTTGAAATTATATAAAGAGTATATATTTTTACAAAATACAGTTTGGTGTCATTGTGTGGTGGGTTGGTGGTGATGGTGTAATATTGCAAATGTTTAACCCTATGTGCCCCAGAGATTAGCCTAAGACTGCTTAAGCCACCCTACCTAGAGGGTAAGCAGAGGTTGTCTTGAAGGTAACCCTCAGCCCTGACGGGGAAGAGAGAGTCCCTGCTTGTCGCCAGTGCTGCACTGCGCCAACTAGAGACTCCCCCTTCCTACATTGGTGGCAGCGGTGGGATTCGCGAATTTACATTTGCAGTGTTTTACCTTAGCTACTGACCATTGCATAGTGATTACAGTCCAGTAACTTAGCCACAGACTATTTGGTTCTCAATTTTGCTAAAAGAAGAAGATCCCTAGTGTTGAAACCATGCCGGGCACCAACAGCATTGATGGAGGAGAGTCCATAGCCTCTGGTGCGTTGGAGCTAGAATGGGATGCAGCAAAGCTGGATAACTACACAAGAAACGAACTGAAGTTCTTCTGCAGGAAACTCAAGGTTCCACACGTGGGGTGCAGAAACAAACCTGAGCTCTATAAAGCCCTGAAGGCCTGGATGGAATCTAGGAAGGCGCCTGAGGATCAGGATGCACCTGTGGATCCTGTGAGTCTGGAAAAACCAGACAGCGTTCTTAGCTTTGGCAGAGGCCTGTCGCCAGAGGAGCTGGCAGACAGACAGGCAACCAGGGATCATGAGATAAAGCTGGCAGAATTGAATTTAAAGGGCCAAATGGAGCTTGAAAGCAAAAGAATGGCTCTGGAAGAGCGAAAACTCCAATTGGAGTATGACGTGAAAATGAGGGAGATGAGTCTAAAAGAGAAAACCTTGGATCATCCTCCCTCTGGTGGCAGCGCAACGCCGGTGCAGGTAGAGTCAAGAGTGCACATCCCCAAAGATGTAGTTAAAGAGTTCTTTAAGGGGGATGACATAGGACAGTGGTTTAGGGCATATGAGGTAGCCATGTTTTCCCACCGGGTCCCTGACAAGGATTGGGGAGCGGGGTTGTGGGGAAGGTTCCTTAGCGAAGGGCGGGACACCCTGCTAGATTTGCCCACTGAAGACCAGAGATCCTATCCCCATATGAAAGAAGCTTTAATGACCAGGTATGGGCTTACCCCTGAAATGTATAGACAGAAGTTTAGGGGATGTACTAAGCGGCCTGGGAATACATATGTGGAGTTTGTGACTTTTTTTTGCAGAGCACTGGATGGTTGGGTGAAGGGTAACAAAGTGAATGATTTTCAAGGTCTCTTTGATTTAATTGCATGGGAGCACTTGTCTGAACAATGTTTTCCTGAGTTACGCCAGCACCTGATTGATAGCAAGCTGTCCAACCCGAGGAAGCTTGCTGAGGAGGCGGACCGCTGGCTCAGCACCAGGGTCCACAAGGGTCCAGTGGGAGACTCTGCCAAGGGTGGGCAGGGTCCCCAGCAGAAGAGTGGGGGGGACAAAAGAAAACAGAAAGGGTTCCAAAAAGGCCCCCAAAGTAATCCCCAAGGGGACCAGCAGAAAGGTTCTCAGCCTCCCCCACCCCCAAAGCAGAATGGGGCCCCGACAGGTAGACCTGTTCCAAAGGGGCACTTCAATTGTTTCAAATGTGGTGACCCGGGGCACATAGCCAGTGACCCCAAGTGTCGCCTGTTTGGAAAACCAGCACCCACTGGTGCTCCGCCCCGACAAGTGACCAGTGTTCACTTAGGAGAAGAAGTGATGGTCCCGGGGGGTGGAGATCCTGTTCAGATGACCCTAGTCTCCCTAGGAGACAGTGAGATGGTCCCTACAAACTACCTGCCCTCTAACACTAAAAAATATGGGCAGGTGGTTACCATCAATGGTAGGAAAGCTGAGGCTCTTAGAGACACAGGAGCCAGTGTGACTGCAGTGAGGCATCACCTGGTGTCTCAAGAGCAGGTTGTACCCCATGCCTATTGTAGGGTTGTCAATGCTGACAACTCTGAGAGCCAATGTCCAATGGCTCAAGTTCCCTTCGAGTGGGGGGGGTCTCTGGTACTCTTCAGGTTGGTGTGAGGAAAGCCATGCCTGTTGACTGTTTGCTAGGAAATGACTTGGAGGACTCCCCTTGGGAAAAGGTGGAGAAGACGACTCACCTGAAGATGGTGGGTCTACCTGACTGGGCGTGCGTGACCACCCGGTCAATGGCAGCCAGTAGGGGTGATCAAGAGGCCCTGGGGCCTGAAGGAGAGGCCCAGGAACCGGCCTTAGGGAGAAGGCGCAGGGTGCGCGGGAAACCGGCCCCTGAAGTTCCCACGGTCCAGGAGGAAGCAGACCTTGAGGGGGATGCCCTGGAGCCTACTGGGGAACAGATTGCCGAACTGGGGGACCTGCCTGAGCTGACCCATTGGCAGCAAGAAGGAGGCCCCTCCAGGGAGAAATTCTGCAGGGAGCAGAAAGAATGCCCTTCTCTCGTGGGTATGCGGCAGCAGGCTGCAGACCAGGCCAATGGTGTTCAGGCCAAAACACATTATGTGTACTGGGAGAATGACCTCCTGTATTCAGAGCCTAAGGCTGCTGAACCTGGGTCAGCCCGTGTGCTGGTGGTACCCCAGAAGTTCAGAGCCTTCCTACTGGGACTGGCTCATGATGTGCCTTTAGCAGGACATTTGGGGATGGACAAGACCTATGACAGGCTTGTCACCCACTTCTACTGGCCCCAAATGCACAAGAGCTCAGATGCTCATTGTAGGACCTGTCCAACTTGCCAGGCAAGTGGGAAGAGCGGAGGGAAGAACAAGGCTCCCCTCCAACCCTTCCCTGTGGTCAGTACTCCATTCCAACGAGTGGGTATTGACATTGTTGGGCCTCTGGACCCCAAGACAGCCATGGGCAACAGGTTCATCCTGGTCTTGGTGGATCATGCCACCCGGTACCCTGAAGCCATCCCTCTGCGGACAGTGACGGCCCCCGTGGTGGGGCGTGCACTGATGGTAATTTTCTCCAGAGTGGGATTCCCTCTAGAGGTGGTGAGCGACAGGGGGACCAACTTCATATCCAAGTATATGAAGTCCCTTTGGCAAGAGTGTGGTGTAACCTACAAGTTCACCACACCTTACCATCCCCAAGGAAATGGGTTGGTTGAAAGATTCAACCGAACCCTGAAGGGCATGATCATGGGCCTGGAAGGTCCAATGAGGCGTAAGTGGGACGTCCTCTTGCCATGCCTGCTCTTTGCATACCGCGAGGTGCCACAGAAGTCCCCTAGGGTTCAGCCCCTTTGAACTGCTGTATGGTCACCCCGTGAGAGGACCACTGAGTTTGGTAAAGGAAGGCTGGGAGCAATCTCCCAGGAAACCTCCCCAGAATGTATATAGCTACATGCTGGCCTTCAGAAACCAAACCAGGCGCTTCAGACAACTTGCTGAGGCAAATCTGGAAGCTAGCCAGGAGGAGATGAAGCGGTGGTACGACCAGAATGCCACTCTGGTAGAGCTTCAGCCTGGACAGGAGGTGTATGTCTTGGCCCCAGTGGAACCCTGTGCACTTCAGGATAAGTGGACAGGCCCATTTGAGGTTGTGGAGCGCAAGAGCTCAGTGACATACTTGGTGGACATGAAGACGCCCAGGAACCCTTTACGGGTCCTCCATGTTAACCGCCTCAAGCCCCACTTGAAAAGGTCCGAAGTGGGCATGCTGTTGGCCACTGATGATGGAATAGAAGAGGAGTCTGAGCCTCTCCCTGACCTCTTAGTGGCCTGTGAGAAAGATGGGTCAGTGGATGGAGTTAACCTCTCACCCACCCTGACCCCTGAGCAACAGGAAGACTGCCGCCAATTGCTGGGGCAGTTTCCAGATCTGTTCTCCCTGGTTCCTAGTGTCACAGATTGGTGCGTCCATGATGTGGACACAGGAGACAGCTTACCTGTGAAGCATAAAGCTTACAGAGTGACTGACAGGGTCAGGGCCTGCATCAAGGAGGAGGTCTCCAAGATGCTTGCTCTTAGGGTGGTTGAGTCTTCCAGCAGTCCTTGGTCCAGCCCCGTGGTCTTGGTCCCAAAGGCTGCTGCGCCGGGAGCCACACCTGAACTCCGGTTCTGTGTGGACTACAGAGGACTCAATTCAGTCACCAAGACTGACGCGCACCCTATCCCCAGAGCTGATGAGCTCATTGATCGGCTAGGGGCTGCCCGGTTCCTCAGCACGTTTGATTTAACGTCTGGGTACTGGCAGATCGCCTTGACCGATGGGGCAAAGGAGAGGTCAGCATTCTCCACACCAGATGGGCATTTCCAGGTCCGGGTTATGCCATTTGGGATGAAGAATGCCCCTGCCACCTTTCAGAGGTTGGTCAACCAGGTGTTGGTTGGGCTGGATGAGTTCAGTGCCGCCTACCTGGATGACATCGCAGTGTTCAGTGGTACCTGGCCAGAACACCTGCGGCACCTCTGGGAAGTGTTGATGGCCCTGCGCAAGGCAGGCCTCACAATCAAGGCAAGCAAGTGCCAGATTGGGCAGGGTTCAGTGGTGTACTTGGGACACCAAGTGGGGAGTGGCAAGGTGGCACCCTTGCAACCCAAAATTGCAACCATCCTGGCTTGGGAACCCCCCAAGACCCAGACTGCAGTGAGAGCCTTCCTGGGGCTCACTGGGTACTACAGGAGGTTTGTCAAGGGCTATGGCACTATTGTGACCCCCTTGACAGAGCTGACTTCTAAGAAGCAGCCCAGGAATGTGATTTGGACTGACACCTGTCAGAAGGCTTTTGACACCCTGAAGACTGCCATGTGCACGGCGCCCGTGCTCCTGGCTCCTGATTTCTCCAAGGAATTCATAGTGCAAACAGACGCTTCAGAGCATGGTCTAGGGGCTGTTCTCTCACAGATGACTGAGGAGGGCTGGGACCAACCCGTAGCCTTCATCAGTAGGAGGTTACTTCCACGGGAAAGTAGGTGGATTGCAATAGAGCGAGAAGCATTTGCTGTGGTCTGGGCGCTGAAGAAGCTAAGACCCTACTTGTTTGGGTCTCACTTCCGGGTTCAGACAGACCACAGGCCCCTCAGATGGTTGATGCAAATGAGGGGTGAGAACCCAAAACTGTTGAGGTGGTCCATCTCCCTACAGGGTATGGACTTCACGGTGGAACACCGCCCTGGCACAGATCACGCCAACGCTGATGGTCTGTCCAGATTTTTCCGCCTTAGTGATGAGGAACTCCCTGGGGAAGGGTAGTTCCCCCCACATTTCAGCTGGAGGGGACACGTGTTAGACCTGGCACCTTGGCGTGAGTTTCCCTTCCACTTTTTGCTGTTGTGCCTCAAATGTTTTGCTGGTGTCTGCTACTCAGGGCACTGCGCCACGGCCAACCCGTGCCGCAGTGCGAGTGGTCCCTACTGTAAAGTGTACATGTGATTGATGTCCATGATTGGTTCATTGGATTTACTGTTAGTCCCTAGTAAAGTGCACCAGGAGTGCCAGGGCTTGTGAATGCCAACACTGCTAGTGGGCCTGCAGCGCTGGTTGCGCCACCCACAGAAGCAACCTTAAAAAGGTGTCTAGGGTCTGCCATTGCAGAACCTGCGTGCAGTCTGGTACTGTCATGCTGGCTGGGCAAGTGCACACACTTGCCAGCCCCTAAACCTTCCCTTAACTTCATATTAGTCACCCCTATGGTAGGCCTGAGGGCAGGGTGCATTGTAAGTGTAAGGTAGAACATGCCCTGATGTGTGTGGCATGTTCTAATAGTGAATTACTGCCAAATTCGTTTTTCACTATTGTAAGGCTACCAGTTCCCTTCTAGGCCAGATGGGCTGCTGGAATTATTACACTCTATAATCCCAGCAGGCTCAGGGAACATGGTAGAAATTCATGTTTAGTATGCCTGAACTCAGAATAATAAAATACTTCTTTTAGTAAAGTTTATTTTAATATCCTGGGTTTGCAAATGCTACTTTTAGAAAGTTAGCATTTGCTGGCCTAACCATTTCAGCCCGCCTCTGCTTGGATGTGGATCTGACTGTCTGGTGTGTGTGAGTGACAGGGCTGGGAGTTGACAGGTAGTGATTAGCAGGATGATCCCTTAGTGGGTGGTGGGAGTTTCCCCTGAATGATGCATCAGGCTGTGCCCCTGCCTCCACAATGCTGGCTCCGCCCTCCTGGGGAGCGACTGATGACTCAGCCTGCACCTGGCCCAGGAAGGACCGAAGCTTGTCAACAAAGTGCTCAAGCTGCCCCTGTCTTCACAATGCCGGCTCCGCCCCCCTGGGGAGCGGCTGATGTCCCTGCCCTCACACTGAATGCAGAAGCCAGAAGTACCCACAACAAGTGCTCAGAGACTGGAGCAGTTATGCAGAGGCCCCCCTGGCTTGCTAGAACAAAAGAAACTGGGTATAAAAGAAGGAGCCCTGCTCCTTGTAAATTAGATCCTGTTTGCGCTACAGAAGAAACTCTGCCCGAAGAGAAGGACCAGGAAGGACTACAAGGAGGAGTGCTGTCTCTGGCCTGTGTCTGGTGCCTTGCTGCCAAAGGAGAGGAAAGAAAAGACTGCAAGAGACTTTTGCTTTTAATTAACTTTGTGCCAAACTCTGCTGAAAGATCTCCAAGGGCTTGCCTGTGAACTTGCCCCCTGACCAGCGCCCCAGGAACAGTGGGCGCTACCTTCCCTGACTAAGGCATCAGCTGTGTGTGCTGCTTATCGCTGCAGCGCTGACCGAGGAAGACGAGAGCATCAAGCCCCCCTGCACACCGTGACCGTGGGTGAGCAGATCGCCATAACAACGTGAAGCCCAGCCCGCCGCTGGCCTGAACACCGTGACGGCATCTGCACTTGGCCCCACGAGAGCAAAGTAACGGAGGACCCGTCCGGTCCAAGCACCGAAGTCTACTGGACCCCAGCGCCATAGATTCCCCCGCAAAGACGGACTGCCGCCCTTGTCCTCTCCCTCGAACAGCGTCCTGCCGTCTGCCCCGCTGAACGGAGCACCATCGCGACCGGCACTTTGGCTGGGTACGTCCCGCACTTGGGGACCGTACTGCCACTGCGCCACACCTAGCTGCCGCCGTCAGGACCGAAGTGAACCCTGAGAAGGGGGCCTGTGACCCCATCGAGCACCGCCGCCCGCCCGGGAAGCAACGCGACGTGGGGCAGCTCCCCTTGAAGCCGTCCGCTTCAGAAGCCCAAGGTACTGTGCTCTTTGTCCTCACGGTGCGAGCGTCCTGCGACCTGAGCTCGCACCGCGCTACCTGCTTCACAGCGCGAGCCGCCTCTGAAACCGAGGCTCGCACTGCTCCTGGTCGGCGAGGCCCACGCGGGAAGCGTGAGCTTTGGCCGGCCGGGCCCGATCTCCTCTCTGAAGCGAGCGGAGACAGCGGAACGCGCATTGAGGCGCTACAAGACACTGAACCTTGCTGAACCTGGGCAGAAGGCCCAAAAGATTGCTTATTGCTAAGAAAGAACTGTGGCAACTTGAAACTAAGTAAACTGGAACCGCTATTGAAAGTTTGACAACTGTATTTACAAGCCTGCTTGAAATTATATAAAGAGTATATATTTTTACAAAATACAGTTTGGTGTCATTGTGTGGTGGGTTGGTGGTGATGGTGTAATATTGCAAATGTTTAACCCTATGTGTCCCAGAGATTAGACTAAGACTGCTTAAGCCACACTACCTAGAGGGTAAGCAGAGGTTGTCTTGAAGGTAACCCTCAGCCCTGACGGGGAAGAGAGAGTCCCTGCTTGTCGCCAGTGCTGCACTGCGCCAACTAGAGACTCCCCCTTCCTACAAAGGGTTGCAATCATTAAAAGGAACAGGTGCTCACCCAGAGCAGGGGTTGCAATCATTAGAATGACCAGCCAGGAGCAGGGGTTGCAATCAATAGAATTAACAGACAGGCGCAGGGGTTTCAATCAATAGAATGAACAGGTGCTCGACCAGAGCAGTGGTTGCACTCATTAGAATGAACAGCCAGGAGCAGGGGTTGCAATCATTAGAATGAACAGCCAGGCGCAGGGGTTGCAATCATTAGAATAAACAGCCAGGAGCAGGGGTTGCAATCCTTAAAAGTAACAGGTGCTCACCCAGAGCAAGGGTTGCAATAATTCGAATGAACAGCCAGGAGCAGGAGTTGCAATCATTAGAATGAACAGCCAGGAGCAGGGGTTGCAATCAATAGACTGAACAGCCAGACGCAGGGGTTACAATCAATAGAATGAACAGGTGCTCGTCCAGAGCAGGGGTTGCAATCAATAGAATGAACAGCCAGGAGCAGGGGTTGAAATCATTAGAATGAACAGCCAGGAGCAGGGGTTGCAATCATTAGTATGAACAGCCAGGAGCAGGGGTTGCAATCAATAGAATGAACAGGTGCTCGACCAGAGCAGGGGGTGCACTCATTAGAATGAACAGCCAGGAGCAGAGGTTGCAATCAATAGAATGAACAGCCAGGAGCAGGGGTTGCAATCAATAGAAAGAACAGCCAGGAGCAGGGGTTGCAATCAATAGAATGAACAGGTTCTCGACCAGAGCAGGGGTTGCACTCATTAGAATGAACAGCCAGGAGCCGAGGTTGCAATCATGAGAATGAACAGCCTGGAGCAGTGGTTGCAATCAATTGAATGAACAGCCAGGAGCAGGGGTTGCAATCATTAAAAGGAACTGGTGCTCACCCAGAGCAGGGGTTGCAATCATTAGAATGAACAGCCAGGAGCAAGGGTTGCAATCGTTAGAATGAACAGTCAGGCGCAGGGGTTGCAATTATTAGAATGAACAGGTGCTCACCCAGAGCAGGGGTTGCAATCATTAGAATGAACAGCCAGGAGCAGGGGTTACAATCATTAGAACAAACAGCCAAGAGCAAGGGTTTGCAATCATTAAAAGGAACAGGTGCTCACCCAGAGCAGGGGTTGCAATCATTAGAATGAACAGCCAGGAGCAGGGGTTGCCAGCAATAGAATTAACAGACAGGCGCAGGGGTTGCAATCAATAGAATGAACAGGTGCTCGACCAGAGCAGGGGTTGCACTCATTAGAATGAACAGCCAGGAGCAGAGGTGCAATCATTAGAATGAACAGCCAGGAGCAGGGGTTGCAATAAATAGAATGAACAGGTGCTCAACCAGAGCAGGCGTTGCACTCATTAGAATGAACAGCCAGGAGCAGAGGTTGCACTCATTAGAATGAACAGTCTGGAGCAGTGGTTGCATTCAATAGAAAGAACAGCCAGGAGCAGGGGTTGCAATTATTAAAAGGAACAGGTGCTCACCCAGAGCAGGGGTTGCTATCATTAGAATGAACAGCCAGGACCAGGGGTTGCAATCATTAGAATGAACAGGTGCTCACCCAGAGCAGGTGTTGCAATCATTAGAATGAACAGCCAGGAGCAGGTGTTGCAATTATTACAATGAACAGCCAGGAGCAAGGGTTGCAATCATTAAAAGGAACAGGTGCTCACCCAGAGCAGGGGTTGCAATCATTAGAATGAACAGCCAGGAGCAGGGGTTGCAATCAATAGAATTAACAGGCAGGGGTTGCAATCAATAGAATGAACAGGTGCTCGACCAGAGCAGGGGTTGCACTCATTAGAATGAACAGCCAGGAGCAGAGGTGCAATCATTAGAATGAACAGCCAGGAGCAGGGGTTGCAATCAATAGAATGAACAGGTGCTCAACCAGAGCAGGGGTTGAACTCATTTGAATGAACAGCCAGGAGCAGAGGTTGCACTCATTAGAATGAACAGTCTGGAGCAGTGGTTGCAATCACTAGAAAGAACAGCCAGGAGCAGGGGTTGCAATTATTAAAAGGAACAGGTGCTCACCCAGAGCAGGGGTTGCTATCATTAGAATGAACAGCCAGGAGCAGGGGTTGCAATCATTAGAATGAACAGGTGCTCACCCAGAGCAGGTGTTGCAATCATTAGAATGAACAGCCAGGAGCAGAGGTGCAATCAATAGAATGAACAGCCAGGAGCAGGGGTTGCAATCAATAGAATGAACAGGTGCTCAACCAGAGCAGGGGTTGCACTCATTTGAATGAACAGCCAGGAGCAGAGGTTGCACTCATTAGAATGAACAGTCTGGAGCAGTGGTTGCAATCAATAGAAAGAACAGCCAGGAGCAGGGGTTGCAATTATTAAAAGGAACAGGTGCTCACCCAGAGCAGGGGTTGCCATCATTAGAATGAACAGCCAGGAGCAGGGGTTGTAATCATTAAAAGGAACAGGTGCTCACCCAGAGCAGGGGTTGCAATCATTAGAATGAACAGCCAGGAGCATGGGTTGCAATCATTAGAAGGAACAGGCACTCTCATATAATGGCCCCTCAGACCAGGACTCCTCAGACAAGGACCCCTCAGACCAGGACCCCTCAGACAAGGGCCCCTCAGACCAGGACCCATCCGACAAGGGCCCCATAGACCAGGACCACTCAGACAAGGGCCCCTCAGACCAGGATCCCTCAGACATGAGCGGTCAGATCAAGGGATCTGTTTCATGGGTGCCAGGTTCAGCTGGCAGAGGTCATTCTGGAGGGGGACGGTGAGCTCGTCTAGAGGAGGGAGAGGGGCGCCTCACTGGTCCAAGGAGCCTTGACACCAGGGGCCCTCAGACCAGGAGCCATGACAGCAGGGGCCCTCAGAGCAGGAGCTATGACACCAGGGGCCCTCAGACCAGGAGCCGTGACACCAGGAGCCCTCAGACCAGAAGCCATGACCCCAGGGACCCTCAGACCAGGAGCCGTGACACCAGGGGCCCTCAGACCAGAGCCATGACACCAGGGGCCGTCAGACCAGGAGCCGTGACACTAGGGGCCCTCAGACCAGAGCCATGACACCAGGGGCCCTCAGACCAGAGCCATGACACCAGGGGCCCTCAGACCAGAAGCCATGACCCCAGGGGCCGTCAGACCAGGAGCCGTGACACTAGGGGCCCTCAGACCAGAGCCATGACACCAGGGGCCCTCAGACCAGAGCCATGACACCAGGGGCCCTCAGACCAGAAGCCATGACCCCAGGGGCCGTCAGACCAGGAGCCGTGACACTAGGGGCCCTCAGACCAGAGCCATGACACCAGGGGCCCTCAGACCAGAGCCCTGACACCAGGGGCCCTCGGACCAGGAGCCATGACACCAGGGCCCTCAGACCAGAGCCTTGACACCAGGGGCCCTCAGACCTGGAGCCATGACACCAGGGGCCCTCAAACCAGAGCCATGATACCAGGGGCCCTCAGACCAGAGAAATGACACCACTGGCCCTCAGACCAGGAGCCTTGACACCAGGGGCCCCCAAACCAGAGCCGTGACACCAGGGGCCCTCAGACCAGGAGCCGTGACACCAGGGGCCCTCAGACCAGGAGCCATTACACCAGGGGCCCTCAGACCAGAGCAATTACACCCGGGGCCCTCAGACCAGAAGCCATGACACCAGGGGCCCTAAGACCAGGAGCCATGACACCAGGACCCTCAGACCAGGAGCCATGACACCAGGACCCTCAGACCAGGAGCTCTGACACCAGGGGCCCTCAGACCAGGAGCCATGATATCAGGGGCCCTCAGACCAGGAGCTGTGACACCAGGACCCTCAGACTAGGAACTGTGACACCAGGGGCCCTTGGACCAGGAGCCGTGACACCAGGGGCCTTCAGACCAGAGCCATGACACCAGGGGCCCTCAGACCAGAGCCAGGACACCAGGGGCCCTCAGACCATGAGCCATGACACCAGGGGCCCTCACACCAGGAGCTATGACACCAGGGGCCCTCAGACCAGAGCCATGACACAAGGGGCCCTCAGACCAGGAGCCATGACACCAGGGGCCCTCAGACCAGAGCCATGACACCAGGGGCCCTCAGACCAGAGCCATGATACCAGGGGCCCTCAGACCAGAGACATGACACCAGGGGCCTTCAGACCAGAGCCATGGCACCAGGGGCCCTCAGACCAGAAGCCATAACACCAGGGGCCCTCAGACCAGAGCCATGACATCAGGGGCCCTCAAACCAGAGCCATGACACCAGGGGCCCTCAGACCAGGAGCCATGACACCAGGGGACCTGAGACCAGAGCCATGACACCAGGGACCCTCAGACCAGAAGCCATAACACCAGGGGCCCTCAGACAATGAGCCATGACACCAGGGGCCCTAAAACCAGAGCCATGACACCAGGGGCCCTCAGACCAGAGCCATAACACCAGGGGCCCTCAGACCAGGAGCCATGACACCAGGGGCCCTCAGACCAGAGCCATGACACCAGGGGCCCTCAAACCAGAGCCATGATACCAGGGGCCCTCAGACCAGAGCCATGACACCAGGGGCCTTCAGACCAGAGCCACGACACCAGGGGCCCTCAGACCAGAAGCCATAACACCAGGGGCCCTCAGACCAGAGCCATGACATCAGGGGCCCTCAAACCAGAGCCATGACACCAGGGGCCCTTAGACCAGAGCCATAACACCAGGGGCCCTCGGACCAGAGCCATGACACACGGGGTCCTCAGACTAGGAACTGGGACACCAGGGGCCCTCAGACCAGTAGCCCTGACACCAGGGGCCATCAGACCAGAGACATGACACTAGGGACCCTCAAACCAGAGCCATGACACCAGGGGCCCTCAGACCAGAGCCATGACACCAGGGGCCCTCAGACCAGAGCCATGACACCAGGCGGCCCTCAGACCATGAACCATGAGGCCAAAAGCCCTCAGACTGGGAGCCATGACACCAGGGAGCCCCCAGACCAGAGCCATGACACCAGGGGCCCTCAGACCAGGAGCCATGACACCAGGGGTCCTCAGACCAGAGCCATGACACCAGAGGCCCTCAGACCTGAGCTATGACACCAGGGGGCCTTCAGACCAGAGCCATGACACCAGGGGGCCCTCAGACTGGGAGCCATGACACCAGGGGCCCTCAGACCAGGAGCCTTGACACCAGGGGCCCTCAGACCAGGAGCCATGACACCAGGGGCCCTCAGACCTGAGCCATGACACCAGGGGCCCTCAGACCTGAGCCATGACACCAGGGGCCCTCAGACCAGGAGCCATGATACCAGGGGCCCTCAGACTCGGAACTCCTATGGTAGGCCTCGACAATCCTGGAGGCAGAGTGCTTGGTTTTATGTGAGGGGGTGCCCTAGCATGAGCTGAGCACCTCTGCAGCTTTAGGAACCATCTCCTTATAGCTGTTCCAGTGATACTGCCATACCATATACTCTTAAGTGCATTATAATACTCGCGGTTAATGCTAACTTTGGTTTGGCTTTATCAAAACATGTCGTGTAAGGTGTCAAACACTTTGGAATACTACCCCCCCCCCCCCCCGCCAGTCCTGGCAGCGGGAGTAGCATTCCACCCTTCTAGAGGGAGAAAACATGTAGTTACTGCTTTACCCGGTTAATGTTAAACAGAGCCTCAGTATCACAAAATGGATGCTGCTGCCACAGACACGAGTCTGACCTCCTGCAGCTGGATGAAACTCTGGCAAGGGAGGCCTGGACAAAGGTTTCCAGTCGAGGGAGGTGCCTGCACCTCCCCAGGCAGGCTTTAGTGTATTGGGGCAGGGAGGGCTGCCTTCAGTGAAAGCTTTCCAGACACTGCCTGCGGCACACAAGGTGCTCCATGCATAGCCTGGTTATAACCAGTTGCTGGGGCGAATGTCTGACATAATATCGACAGACAGAATATCTACATACAAAAATATCAACACAAAAATATCGAAATCAAAAATATCGAAATTATATCTACATAATGGTAAGTACAAAAATATCGAAAAAATATCGAAAAAATAATATCGTAGTACAAAAATATCGAAATTAAAAATATCGTTTTTTTAAATGTATTAATAATAATGTAAAAATAATTTTAAAATACATATAATTTAACAAATGTTAAATAAAAACATTAAAACATAATTAAAAAATTCAAAGTAATACATATACATTTAAAATAAATTAAAAACTTAATAATTTAATGTAATTTTATTTTTTTTAATTTCATTTAATTGATTTAAAATAAATTTAAATTTATTTTATTTTTACCCTGTACGCCTGTACCCCAAAAACCCAAAACTGACCCTGAACCCTAAAAATACCCCTGTACCCCAAAAACCCAAAACTGACCCTGACCCCTAAAAATACCCCTGTACCCCAAAAACCCAAAACTGACCCTGAACCCTAAAAATACCCCTTTACCCAAAAACTGAAAACTGACCCTGAACCCTAAAAATACCCCTTTACCCAAGAACTGAAAACTGACCCTGAACCCTAAAAATACCCCTTTACCCAAAAACTGAAAACTGACCCTGAACCCTAAAAATACCCCTTTACCCAAAAACTGAAAACTGACCCTGAACCCTAAAAATACCCCTTTACCCAAAAACTGAAAACTGACCCTGAACCCTAAAAATACCCCTTTACCCAAAAACTGAAAACTGACCCTGAACCCAAAAAATACCCCTTTACCCAAGAACTGAAAACTGACCCTGAACCCTAAAAATACTCCTTTACCCAAAATTAATTAACATGATTTAATTACCAATTAATTATTAATTAACAATAACAATAAAGTAAATATATTAGCACATTAGCTATAATTAATTTAATTTACTAATTAATATTAATTTTTCCCAAATAATTAATTAACAATAAAAAAATTATATATATCAAAAAATTACTCTAATTAATGTAATTAACTAATTAATATTAATTAATTACCAATTAATTATTAATTAAAAATATGTACACAATTATATTAATTAATTAACTAATTAATATTATTTAATTACCAATTAATTATTAATTAAAAATATTTACAAACATATATTAATTAAATAACTAATTAATATTAATTAATTACCAATTAATTATTATTTAAAAATATTTACAAACATATATTAATTAATTAACTAATTAATATTAATTAATTACCAATTAATTATTAATTAAAAATATTTACAAACATATATTAATTAATTAATTATTATTAAATTACTTCCCACCCTATTCCCTATAAACCCACAACCCGCTCTAATACTAAAACGCAAAATGTTAACAAAATTACTAATTTTCAAACATACATTTCTAAACATATTTAGCAAACATATAAACAACAAAATAAAATACATAACACTAAACAACAAAATTTCGATATTACTAACATACATACCTTAATCTCGATATTCTGTCTGTCGATATTATGGCACATCGATATACTATACCATCGATATTAAAACATCGATATTATTGTATATCGATATTTTAATTTCGATATTTTGTCTGCCTACCTGCTGGGGCACTACAGCCCCGCTCTGGTGCGAAACTGGACAAAGGGAAGGGGGTGTAACCACCCCCTGCCCAGGTCCACCCATAGAGGGACCTTTCAGGTATTCCAGCCCACAAACTTAGTATAAGTATAGGAGCTGTGTCCTTAGGACTTTACATTGCCCTGGACGAATCTTTGCAACACATATCCTGGACCTTCGACATTCCATTCTGACTGGAAGATAGAAGATACTCCCTTGTGGTCAAGGAGTGACCACCCTGTTCAAACAGGCACCAACAGCAATCTGCGACACAGGACATGGACTTCCAGACATCTCTGACCCCGACCCACACACACAATAAAGCTGAGACACGTTGGGGACACGGGAGACCTGGGACTGGAACTCCTGGACATCCTGCATTTTGCAAGCTGCACTCCTTCTACGAGGTATCTCGAAGGTGTGCTTTGGGGTGCTTGAAGCTCCAGCCCCGAGCACCATTTGCACTGAAGCACAGGCCCCCACACTCCGCGAGTGTCCCGTGAGCCCCGCTTTTACATTTGAGCTTGACGCATCTACCTGGTTCCTTGCCCATTGGCTTGTGAGCCCCCTGAAGACTCTTCTTTGAACTAAACTTTCTTTCCTGGTTGCTCCAGGCTTGCTCCAGCTTCTCTAAAAAGGAGAAGCGCCACAGACCTTGCTGGTCTGCAACAGAGCCAATCTCGACATCCTGTGTGGGTTGCGATTGCCAAGGCTTGTTGGGTCCAATCTGGATACCGACACCGCAGTCATCTAGATCCATTGTGGGACAGCTCGAATCCAGCAGCTGGTCATCGTCGATGCCTCCAGGAACTTGTGGCTGAAGAGACAAGCTCCACTTCTTCACCTGAAATCACCGGACCTCGCCTGGTTCCTTCCTGGTTCCTTCCTGGTCACTGGCTAGTGACCCAGACTCTGTCCCCTCTGCTTTCAGGTTCTTCGGATCTTCGATCCACTCTTGTATCCACCCTGACACTTTTCCTCTGGTCGCCTGCAGCAGTTCTTTGCAGCTCTCCATTGAAAACAACGACGAAACCCGACACGAAAAGGCACCTATGCACCCGGCTTCCCTGGGTGAGGTAACACGAGTACTCCGGTGCTCCCGTGGGTCTTGACTCTCGAAGTGTCCTAGTTTAAAAGGGTTCCATCCTAGTCCATCCGGAAGTGTCCTTAAAATGTACTTTTGTAACTTCTTTGTTTCCCTTAGAAAGTCAATGGTAACCCGCGGCTGTGTTTAGACACTGCACGCGTCTCCCGTGGGCCTCCTACTTCCTAACCTTTGGTTGTTTAGTGTAGCACCTGCGATTCCACAGGCCCCAGGCCTGCTTTCTATTCCAGACGTGGTTCTTATACCACTTACTTGGAATATGGTTTGTGAGGCCCCTAGGACATACTGAATATTTGTGCAACTTATCGTATGCTAATTGAGATTCTTGTAATGTACTTTGACCCCTGACCTCAAAAAGAATGCAGAGGGGTTGTGTTTAGATTAAATCCATATATATTTGATATATACCTTGTGTGGTGTCCTTTCATTTGGTATTCAAGGGATTACATATGGTAAAACAGCTGGCTTCACATGCTCTCTGAAGCCTAAGACTGCTGGTCCATGCTACCACTAGGATAGCTTTCTATAAGGATGACTTTACAACCACCACCAATAAGGGTCGTTTAGACTGGTGCAAGGCGCCCACTAGAACTAGTGGACATCATATACCAGGCCAACTTCTCACAGGGGGGCTGACCTACTGGTGGCCCTACACTTCTAGCGCTTCCTCGGGTACCCCAAAGATGGGGCGTGACCAAGAGTCACAACAGCCCCGGCAGGGACCAATGCGCTCTGCGGACTCTGGAAGTTTCACAGATGTTTGATGTGTAACCTTTGTAGGACGCTGGCTCTCTGTATAGAGCACTAAGATGGAGTGCAGAGAGCCGGGGAATCCCCCAACTGACTGACAGAGGTAAACACAGATAATACTAGTGCTCTAGTTGGGGTAGCATGGGGGAGCAGTTAGGCTGATCAGAGGGTCGTGCTAAGCATTTGTTGTACTCACAGAAGCAATACATGAAACACACACTAATAAATCTGAGACCAATCTATAAAAATAACATCTTTCGGGATCTGGTTCACACTATATAAAACTTTATAAATAAATTAAAAAAATAAACATTGATTTTTATGTAATTTTTAAAACCATGAACACAGTTCTAAGGTAAGTACTTTCTGAGACACGTTTTACAAAGTTGAAAACATATATCACTTTTGTGCGCAATTACGCACCATAAATAACATGGAGTCAAAGTAGAAAAATGCACATAAATTCAGGCCATGTTTTCAAGACGTTCACCTTCTCATTCGAGGTCAATGTCAGGACCAGGTCCAAAGTTCCAGCAGGAGAAATTCGGGAACATCCCGGATCGGCCAGGAACAGGATGCTGAGGGTCTTGGATGCTGGGGCGCAAAGACGAAGGGCCCACCTGACAGTACACTGCACAGGAGGACTTACAGGTAAGTCCGGTGGTTCTCCTTGGAGGGAGGAGGTCACAAGGACCTGCGGACCATGGGAGCACAGCTGGTTAGTCAGTGCTGGGGTCGGTGGGGCGAGGTGCAGAGCTAACAGGTCACAAGGGCATTGTGCGTCTTGAGGTCGTCGCGGTCAGGAGCAGGCAACTTAGAGAGGTGATCTTGGGCCCGCTGGCCCACTCAGAAAGTGCGTCTTATGTGTCTCAATGTCCTTTGGTTGGTGCTTGCTTCTGGTGCTTCGGGAGTCTGGAGTGGACTCTTCTCCTCGGTGTTTGCCGTTGGGGGACCAGAACCCCAGATATTGGTACGCCTCGGCTCTGGTAGGTCCTGGTGTCTCCAAACTTGGTAGGGAAACAGATATGACCCTCTGGAGCTGCTGTACCTTTTCTTGCTTTGATGCTGCATCAAGGTCATCGGGGAGCACCAATTCGACAAACCGACTTCACGGGATCGGTGCATGCGGGGTGCAGGGGAGGGGTACTTTCGCTCCAAGGGAGCTTCATGGCGATTTCTTGAAGGCTGGACGTGCTCCGGGGATCTTGGAGTCCTCTCAGGTTCTGGACGACACAGCAGCAGCAGCGATTGTCGAGTCCTTGGGCAGCAGGCAGGGGTTGTTGCTTTTTTTATTCTGCAGCGGGGCTTCAGTTGTCAAGCAGCGGGTCTTCTCTGTCCTGGACTTCTCTTGTTTATTGAATCTGAGGTTCAGGTCTAGTGGAGCCACCTAAATAGAGTAATTTGGAGTAATAGCCAATGGGATATCTACCTTTGGGGTGTGTACACCTCCTAGTGACCACTCCCTGTGGGAGGAGGCACTACACCAGCCCTGATAGTTTTTATTCTACTATCCCAAGATGGTGGATTGTCAGGAGAGGGTTTTACCTCGCCTCCTTCGCCTCCCTCGCCCTAGGGGTGGTGTAGGCTAATTGGGGACCCTCCTCCTCATCTAACTAATTTTTCTGCCTTTCCTTCCACCAAAAGTGAAGCAGCAAAGGGGGCTTGGCTCCCCCTCCAGATAGAAGGTTCCTGGGTTGCATTTCAAAGGCAGCATCCCCTAATGTTTGACACAACACAGTACAGCAGCCATGTTGGCTGCACTGTATTGTGCAATGGTAAAAACAGCATAACGGTATGGCTACTGATTCTATCTTTCTCTGCACTGGTGCTCTAACACCGCGGCCTTGCACGACCCACAGCCTCGCATCATTGTGCGGAGAGGAGTGTGCATATTCTAGCATAGGGTCGGCACTGGAGGCGTAGTCTTGTAGTATACATTCTTATGCGTGGACTCTGGCACAGCAGGGATCTGGGGGTGCATCCCACCACCTCGGCCTCTCCTTGGGCCTCCCAGTCTCTTAGACGCCCACATTTCATCGGTTGGACCCGGTCTATTATTGTATTTTCACCACAGCTCCCACCTTTGGTTCTGAGGGTGAACGACCTTTACAACGCGGTCGTTACATCGCAATACATTTACATTGTGGTCATTACAATGCAAGTCATTACAACGACTTGCGCTGGATGGCGCTATACACTAAGAAATAACATGATTTACTATTCCAACACCTTCCCTACTGTTACGTAGGCTGGAGTTGTAATTGTAAATCATGCTATTTCTTAGTGTATAGCGCCATCCAGCGCAAGTTGTTGTAATGACTTGCGTTGTAACAACTGCGATGTAACATACCGCGATGTAAATAATCACGTTGTGACATCACTTATTCATTCTGAGCGCTTGAATGTGCAAAGGTGCGCCTCTGAACGGCTGCTGCTGGCTGCACCCCCAGAAGCTCAGATATTAGAGGGTCTTTCGCTATGGGTCGCTGCTCTGCGGGTTGAGGAAGGCATTTCATGCAGAACACGGGAACAAATCGTTCAAAAGCTGCATTGTAAATCTGACTCTGGCTGGGTCCATGATGTATTCATATATGTATGCATGTATGTATGTAGGTATGTATGTATATATATGTGTATGTATGTATATATGTATGTGTGTTTATATGTATGCATGTATATATGTATACATGCATGCATGTATGTATGTAAGCAGAGTCAAGCGCACACAACCTAAGTTAGTTCCTAGCTACGTTATGTATCATTTGATGAAAGGATGAGATCGAACTCCAATGTTGTTGTCTTGTTTAATATTTATTTTGTCCAGTGCGAGTATATGTTTCACCAAAAAACCAGCCGACACGTGTTTCGTCAAAACCGGGGTAGACCCGTGACTCTTCGGGGCTGTCGAAGTTAAGCTGAACGCAGTATCGTCGGGCCGGTGATAATTCCAACCCGGTCCTAATCGGGTGTAAAAAGTATGTCACGGACGCGTGAAGGAGTACCCGGAGAACCTACGGACCACTCCACTCTTTTTCGTAACGGCAATAAGAGCCGTAGTTTCAGGGCAAGCGGATTGGCTTACCCATGCTGACCGACCGCATACCCGGCGGCGGACGTTTCTACCCCTTACGTTTCCTCGGCGCTTGGAATTACTCCTTCACGCGTCTGTGACATACTTTTTACACCCGATTAGGACCGGGTTGGAATTATCACCGGCCCGACGATACTGCGTTCAGCTTAACTTCGACAGCCCCGAAGAGTCACGGGTCTACCCCGTTATTGACGAAACACGTGTCGGCTGGTTTTTTGGTGAAACATATACTCGCACTGGACAAAATAAATATTAAACAAGACAACAACATTGGAGTTCGATCTCATCCTTTCATCAAATGATACATAACGTACCTAGGAACTAACTTAGGTTGTGTGCGCTTGACTCTGCTTACATATATATAGAAGGTGGAGCTCGCCTCCCCCCTCTTTTTTCTCAGAGATTAGGGTTATCTCTGACCAAGAAGCACCAACCACCCAAAATTTCAGAACTACCGTCTTACCACTACCTGTAGAGCGCCACTATTTTCTGAACACTCCCATAACCCTTCGCTGAACTTTGTGCATGCATGTATGTATGCCTATATGCATGGTTGTATGTGTTGTGTGTGTGTATGTATGTATATATGCATGTATGTATGTATGCATGCTTGTGTGTATGTATGTATATATACATGCATGCATGTATGCACGCCTGCATGCATGCTTGTATGTGTTGTGTGTGTATGTATGTATATATGCATGTATGCATGCATGCTTGTGTGTATGTGTATGTATGTATATATACATGCATGCATGTATGCATGCCTGCATGCATGCTTGTATGTGTGTATGTATGTATATATGCATGTTTATATATATGCAGATATATATATATATATGCATGCATGTATGTATGTATGTATGTGTGCGTGTATGTTTATGTATGTATATATACAAGCATGTATGTATGTATGCCTGTCTGCATATATGTATATATACATGCATGCATGTATGTATGCATGCTTGCATGTATGTATGCATATATACATGCATGTATGTATGTATGCCTGCAGGTATGCATGTATGTGTTGTATGTGTGTATGTATGTATATATGTATATATATGCATATATATATATGCATGCATGTGTATACGTGTGTATATATACATGCATGTATGTATGCCTGTATGCATGCAGGTGCGTATGTATGTATGTATGCATGCATGTATGCATGTGTGTATGTATGTATGCGTGCATGTGTATACGTGTGTATATATACATGCATGTATGTATGCCTGTATGCATGCATGTGTTTATGTACATGGTATTTCTATAGCTTGACCTTAGCCAGAAGCCAGCAGAGCGCTCCACAGGGTTGGAGACGAGCCTACCGCTGATCATACAGCGAGTCAGAGGAGAGGAAGCCGGGCTATGAATGATTAATGCGTTGTGTTGAAGTGCTCTGTAAAGAGGCGCGTCCTCAACTCTTTCCTAAATTGGAGCAGCGATGGGCGTTCCTGGTGGACCTGGAGAGGTTGTGCAGAGACGGTGTTTTTTTCACTTCTTCGTCTCCAGTCTGATGGTGGAGGTGAGTGTGCCGAGATCCACCATAGATGGGGAGCTTGTCTACAAGATCATCGGGGGGCTGGTCGTGATCCGTTTGAAAATGATGCACCTGCGGGACGGCGAGGGGAGCCAATGGAGTTCCATCAGGGTAACTATGCACCAAAACTCCAATCTGTTTAAACAGAGAAACGCGAAAGCACAAAACACACAGCTGAACAAATACAAGCACCGCAAACATGTCCAACCATCACACACATTCTACCCGAAGAAAAGCCACAAGCATCTTCACCCCGAGTGGGACGGGTATGCTCAGACGTGGGTCCCGTGCTCTCCACACCACTGGAGTCAAGCATGCCTGGCTGAAGACGGCTGAAAGTCCGAAACCGGTCCTAGGATGCTTGATTCCGGTCCAGGGAGGACCTAGCCTGGCAGTCCGGGCTGGACTGTTCCCATTGGGTGCAGGGTCAAGACTGATTTGCATATGGCTGGGTCCAAACTGGAATGGCATGGTGAGCAAAAAAACGATGGCTTTAGGCCCAGATCTCTGCACTGGGGTGAATGTATGACATTGTTCTGCATTCTGTCTGTCAATTGTCCTTTTGCTGAGATATATGTTGGCGGTAAGCAAACTCCGTTGCAAAGGTGACGGAGTACACTGACCGCCAACATTATGGTCCCCCTACCGAGTTTAGAAGTGGGCGGCCTATTGTTTGGCCAAAACAACATTAGTCTCTCTCCGCCGTAGCCAAACGGCCCAACTCAGTGAGGGCTGCAGAGAATGGCTATACATCCACCCGTCCATGTTGTAAGGGAGGACATATAGCCGTTGTTTACTGCCCGTCACCACCAGGACAACTCTAACAGCAAGGGCAAGGAAAAATACAAAAAAAGACCCATCTTGCCATGGAAGATGGCTCCCATGGTGAGGGGAGCATTGTATTTTTTTTTCTAAAACAAAATCATGCTTTGGGTTTTGTTATTGAAAATAAAATAAATCTTTGAAAGCCTTGCCATACGGCTGTCATGGGCTCAGTCATGTTTAATGGACAGTTTCTGTGAATGCTTCAAATGCCCTTAAACTGACGGACATTGCATAATTTTGCAGTTGGGAACCCCGCCAGGGTGATGCAGTAAATTACTCCGTTACCCTGGTGGAGGACGGCCCAAATTATAAATCGGGCCATCAGTCACAGCGAGCGCAACACTCACCAACACAAGACTCAGAATACCCATGTTAGAGCTCACACGCATACACACGCACACTCAACAAATGCACCAGAGATAGAAATATCAGCACAAATAACAAACATAGACACATAGGTGCAAAACGTGTGCCCAGGCAGCGGACACACGCACTCCACGCACCTAATAATAAACACCGACATACAAGAAAAAAACATGGGTGTCACAGCCTTCTCTGTTCAAGCAGCCAAACTATGGAACTCTTTACCCTAGAACATAAGACCTGCGTAAAACCACCGTATCTTCAGAAAACTACTCAAGAATTGTCTCTTCCCGACATAACCACCAGACTCTAATGTAAATATGCAGCATGTCCCTCTGTATATAAGGATTGCTTTGTATAAAGGTAAATAATAATTATGTTTGGAATATATTAATATTTGTTAGTTTCAGCGTAAGAAATGTATATATTACTTATGGTTATATTAGTCTATGTTTAACAAGTATACAGGTGACTGCTAAAATAAGTAAATCTTCCCTTTTAAAAGGGGGATAAGGAGGAAGAGTTCAGCGATCCACAGGAGATAGCAAAGGCCTTCGCCTCCTACTTTACACAAATATATACCCCGCCAACACAACAAACGCCACGGAGTCTAGAGACTTGCTCGCTCCCATCCCAGTCACCTCCCTCACACCAGAGGACCGGGAATCCCAGGAGGGGGAACTCACGAAGAGGGGTTAGCAGTGGCCCTGCGGGGAATAAAATCAGGGAAAGCTATGGGGCCCAAAGGAAGTCCAATTGAGCTGCTCAAGTTAACGGCCTCTAAGACAACACCCCCCTCCGAGCCAAGTACCAAGAAAGTTTTCAAAAAGGCTCCCTCCCAGACGACCTACGTCTAGCATCAATTGTAGTGATCTATAAACAGGGTAAGCCGTCAGGGGAATGTGGTTCCCACCTGCCGATATCGCTTCTAAACACAGAAACAAAAATACTAGGAAAAGCACTAGCCAGCGTTTGATTCCCATTATTAACAAAAGTGTGCACCTGGACCAATCAGGCTTCATACCCTGACGAAACACCGCTCTTAACCTCTGCCGACTGCACGGGGTGCTGGGAAGGGCAGTGTTAGACCTGGCACCATTGGCGTGGGTCTCCCTTCCATTTTTGCCGTTGCCTCATGTATTTGTGCTGGTGTAAGATGCTTTGGGCCCTGTGCAACTGCTATCCAGTGCCACAGTGCAAGTGCTCCCTATTGTAAATTGATGTATTAATCTGTGGTTCCATGTTTGGCTATTTGGTTTACTTGTCAGACCCTAGTCTAGTGCACTGGGTGTGCCCAGGGCGTGTAAATCCAAATGCTGCTGGCGGGTCTGCAGCACTGGTTGTGCCACCCACAGAAGAAGCCTGGTAAAATGTGTCTAAGGTCTGCCATTGCAGAACCTGCGTGCAGTCTGGTACTGTCATACTGACTGGGCAAGTGCACCCACTTGCCAGTCCCTAAACCTTCCCTTTTCTTCATATCAGTCAACCCTATGGTAGGCCCACGGGCAGGATGCATTGTAA
This sequence comes from Lissotriton helveticus, assembly GCF_964261635.1. NCBI lineage: Eukaryota > Metazoa > Chordata > Amphibia > Caudata > Salamandridae > Lissotriton > Lissotriton helveticus. The sequence goes on along the minus strand of NC_136068.1, from coordinate 1,955,931,598 downwards.
GTATAAGGTAGGACAAGCCCTGATGTGTGTGGCATGTGCTAATAGTGAATTACAGCCATTTTCGTTTTTCACTATTGCAAAGCTAGCTGTTCCTCATAGGCCAGAATGGGCTGTTAGTGTTATTACATTTTATAATCCTAACTGTCTCAGAGAACATGGTAGAAATTCGAGTTTAGTATGCCTGAACTCAGAATGATAAAATACATATTTTAGTGAAGTTGGTTTTAACACTCTGTGTTTGCAAATACCACTTTTAGAAAGTAGGTATTTGCTTGTCTAACTATTCAAACCTGCCTCTGCTAGGTTGTGTATTCCTATGTCTGGTTTTGTGAGTGACAGGGCTGGGGGATTCCAAGAGACAGGCTGAGTCACCCAGTGGTGAATAGAGAGATCTGCATCTAGATGGGAGGGAGGAGTGCACCTGAACCTTGAAGAGGGCTGTGCCTGCCTTTCACAATGCTGGCTCCACCCCCTGAGGAACGGCTGATGTCCCTGCCCTGCACACTGAAAGAAGAGAAGGAGTCCTGTAAACAAAGTGCTCCAGGACTGTACTTGCCTTCCACAAGGCTGGCTCCACCTCCTGTGGGGCGTCTGATGTGCATGCCCTGCACTGTGAAAGGAAAGGAGAAGACTGGTAAACAGAGTGCTTCAAAACTGGTTTGGACTGGGCAAAGTCCCCTCTTCCCTCAGAGAACAAAGGATTTGGGGGTATAAATATTGGGACCCTGATCCCATGAAGTTAGATCACTTTTGGACTACAAGAAAAAGCCTTTACTGAGGAGGGGAACCACCTGAAGAAACTGAGTAGAGACTATTCCCAAGCTGAAGTGCTGCTTGGGGGATTGGCCTTCAGTGGTTGCCTTACTGACAAAGGAAGGAGAAAGGACCTTTGTGTACTTTGCTTTCAACTTGTGAAGGATCTCCAAGGGCTTGGAAAAGAGCTTGCCTCCTGATGAAGTCTCAGGGACAACAGACTTCACCCCCAGCTCCCCAGAGATCTTTTGGAAGTGCCTGCTGCTGTTGTGGGCCTTCTGAGGGACTGCGTGGCGCAAGGAGCTGGAAGTGCGACTCAACGAAAAGAAGCATGTCACTGTCGCTGGGCCTTCTGTCGCAACTCCGAAGGAGGGTGTCGCCGCTGGAACTATCGCACTGCACCGCATCGGAGAGAAGCGTGCCGCAACGAAGAGGAAGAGTGTCGCCGTCGCTGCTGCTGCCATCCCAACTCCGAAGGAGGGTGTCGCCGCTGTAGCTGTCGCACTGCACCGCATCAGGAGAAGAATCTCGCAACGAGGTTGGAGCGTGTCGCCATCACTGTGCCTGCCATCGCAACTCTGAAGGAGGGTGTCGCCGCTGGAACTGTTCCACTACACCGCAGCGAAGAAGTGCACCTTGCATCCCCAAGAAGCGCGCCACCATCGGAACTGCTGCCGTTGCATCTTGGATGTCGCCGCTGTAGTTGTCGCATCGAGCAGAAGCTTCACGCATCGTGGGAGAAGAGTGTCGCCGCTGGAGCTGCTGCCGTCGCATCGTCAGGGTGTCGCCGCTGCAGTCCATGCACCGAACCGAGAACTTCTCGCATCCCCAAGAAGCGTGCCGCATCTGGAAGATCTTCACATCTTTATTTCTTTGTATCTGAACTTTGCCGCATTCCCATCGCTGTGACATTGCTTGTCGTGGGAGCGCAACGCAACCTAAGGTACATTGACACAAAGTGTCGCATTTAAGAACTGAACTTAACTAAGCTTAATCTACCATCTTAAAGTAACAGTATTGTGCATTTTTGTCGTTTATGGTCTTGTGGTAACTCTATATAAAGTGTACTTATTTTTTATATAAAACCTGTGTGGGGTCCATATGTAGTGTTGTCACTGGGGTACTGTATGTGGTCACAAATGCTTAACACACGCCTCTGAGATAAAGCCTGTCTGCTCGTGCCAAGCTACCAAGGGGGTGAGCAGGGGTTATTTTAGAAGTGTAATCGCCTTATCCTGACTAGAGGCGAGGGTCCCTATTTGTCACAAGTACCTACCTGTGGCAACCAGAGACCCCCAAATCTAACAGGCAGGAACAGTCCAACAAGATGTGGCCCTGCTTTCTCTTGACGCTAGGATGGCGTTCGATACGATCGAATTACCCTACTTATTTGCTATCCTGGAGCATATGGGCTTCGGCCCCGTCACCTCTTATATTCTCCTTGATGCTCAAACCACTGGCAACATGGATAAGGGGGACCCCTGATCAGAGGATTGAAATGGTCGCAACAACACGAAGATAACATCTCACTATATGCTGACGACATACTTCTGTATGTCGCTGCCCCAAAGAACTCAATCTATAGGATCCTCTGTATTTTTTCGATCTTTGGTAGGCACTCTGGATACACCATACACAGGGGAAAATCCACATTGTACATGCTCCGTGGCCAGGTGCCACGTACACCGACGGAATGGAAGGTCACAGTAGCGACGGACGGATTCAGATACCTTGGAATCTATATACCAGCTGACCCACTACTCTTCTATACTAACAAACTCCAGGCCCCGCTGACGCGACTTCAAAGCGACGCTACTGGGCAGAGCGGCCCGTTTAAAATGCTGGCATTGCCCCTCTTCCTGTACGTGCTACAAAACACCCCTTTTAAAGTCCCAGACACATACTTCTCCAATGTGGAGAGTGTGTGTGGACCTTGCTGTGGGATGGGAAGAACTCTTGCATCGCAACACATATATTGACAAGAGGGAGGTACGACAGGGGATCTCCCTGCCTGATCTTAAGCTATATTACTGGGCATCTCAACTAGTGGCAATCAACCAATGGGTCCACGGCCCACAGCTTGAACCAGCCTGCAAGATGGACAAATGGCTGATGAGCCCAGGCGGCCAACAAAGAGCACGCGACACAAACCCCAAACAACAACACCTCATGGCCCAATGGCCCTGACCGCGGCAGTCTGGCACCAGGTAAGTAAGAAACTGGGCTGGCACAAGAAAATAACGCAAGCGACTCCCCTGTGGGAATCAGAGCAATTGGGCACACTGAGCGCCTGCCCCGGGTTCAACAGGTGGGACATGATTGGTATCTCGACAGTGGGTGAACTGTGGAAGAGTGGCACAGTAGGCACATTCATCGGGTGCAGTCAGAATACCAGCGGGCAAACACTGCTTGACGCAACCAGCGGTGATGCTGCATACACTACCAGAGAGTGCCTCACACACACACACACACACACTGCTTGATACAACCAGCACCCATGTCTGCATACACTACCAGAGAGTGCCTCACACACACACACACTGCTTGACACAACCAGCACCCATGTCTCCATACACTACCAGAGAGTGCCTCTCACACACACACTCTGCTTGATACAACCAGCACCCATGTCTGCATACACTACCAGAGAGTGCTTCACACACACACACTCTGCTTGATACAACCAGCACCCATGTCTGCATACACTACCAGAGAGTGCTTCACACACACACACTCTGCTTGATACAACCAGCACCCATGTCTGCATACACTACCAGAGAGTGCCTCACACACACACACACTGCTTGACACAACCAGCACCCATGTCTGCATACACTACCAGAGAGTGCCTCACACACACACACACTGCTTGACACAACCAGCACCCATGTCTGCATACACTACTAGAGAGTGCTTCACACACACACACATACACACACTCTACTTGATACAACCAGCATCTATGTCTGCATACACTACCAGAGAGTGCCTCTCTCACACACACACATACACTCTGCTTGATACAACCAGCACCCATGTCTGCATACACTACAAGAGAGTGCTTCACACACACACTGCTTGATACAATCAGCATCCATGTCTGCATACACTACTAGAGAGTGCTTCACACACACACATACACACACACTCTGCTTGATACAACCAGCATCCATGTCTGCATACACCCCCAGAGAGTGCTTCACACACACACACACACACTCTGCTTGATACAACCAGCATCCATGTCTGCATACACTACCAGAGAGTGCCTCACACACACACACACACACTGCTTGATACAACCAGCATCCATGTCTGCATACACTACCAGAGAGTGCCTCTCACACGCACACTCTGCTTGATACAACCAGCACCCATGACTGCATACACCCCCAGAGAGTGCTTCACGCACACACACACACACACACTGCTTGATACAACCAGCATCCATGTCTGCATACACTACCAGAGAGTGCCTCTCACACACACATACACTCTGCTTGATACAACCAGCACCCATGTCTGCATACACTACAAGAGAGTGCTTCACACACACACACACACTGCTTGATACAATCAGCATCCATGTCTGCATACACTACTAGAGAGTGCTTCACACACACACATACACACACACTCTGCTTGATACAACCAGCATCCATGTCTGCATACACTGCCAGAGAGTGCCTCACACACACACACTCTGCTTGATACAACCAGCATCCATGTCTGCATACACTACCAGAGAGTGCCTCACACACACACACACACACTGCTTGATACAACCAGCATCCATGTCTGCATACACTACCAGAGAGTGCTTCACACACACTATTTCCCTCCTCAATTCTTCTCTCAGCAGTGGACAGGTTCCTGAGTCCTTTAAAGTGGCAGAGATTCTTGCTATCTTGAAGAAACCTGGCGCAAACCCTCAGGTCATGAGTAATTACCGCCCTATCTCCCTCCTACCCTATCTTGGCAAGATCTTGGAGTCTCATGTAGCAGGCTGCCTGAGCTCCTTTGTAGAAGCATCTTCTCTTCTAGATTCCAACCAGGCCGGATTCCGACCTGCCCACTCGACCGAATCAGTCATCCTGTCGGTCATGGACGATCTTCGCAGAGGAGCAGATCAAAACATCTCACAGGCTCTAATACTCCTTGATCTCTTGGCAGCATTTGACACAGTCGACCACAACATCTTGGTCGACCGTGTCCGAAGTGCAGGGATCAGAGGTCAAGCACTGAAATGGCTCCAATCGTTTCTATCAGACAGGTTTCAATCTGTTCGCCTGGGCCATTACTGCTCCACGAAAGGCAGACTCCCTTGCGGAGTCCCGCAGGGTTCCTCTTTATCTCCCTTTTGTTTAACCTTTACATGCAACCTTTGATCACTGCCTTGAGGGAGAGGAACGTGCTGGTTTTCAACTATGCAGATGATCTGCAACTAATTTTCAACTTACATTCCACCAGCTCATCTGAATCCCACCTGTGGGATACCATGACTTATATAAGCAACTGGATGAACCTGAACCAACTCAAGTTAAACCCGAACAAAACAGAGTTGATCTTGACTGGCGGTAACAACAGCCCTTGGAACTCCAACTTCTGGCCTACCCACTTGGGACCTCCTCCCGCCCCGGCAGTAACGGCGAAGAGCCTAGCGATAACGATAGGCACGGATCTATCTATGAACCCACAAATCAACTCAGTGGTTTCGGCTTGCTTCTTTACGCTGCGGAAAATAAAGAAGATAAAAAGATTCCTCTCAAAAGAAGCAGCTATTTTGGTAGTCCAGGCGTTAATCATTTCCAGACTGGATTATGCAAACTCATTGCATGCCGGCATCCCAGCCTATCAAGTGCAACGCTTACAACTGATACAGAACCATGCAGCCAGGCTTATATTCCAACTTTCTTCTCGCCACCATGTCAAACCTCTGCTGCAACAACTGCATTGGCTGCCTGTCAGCCAACGTTGTGCATTTAAATTAGGCTGTATTGTCCATAAAGCTCTGACGGACACCGGCCCGGTATTCATATCCAGTAACATCAAGAAATACGGTCCCTCCCGCAACCTTCGATTATCCTGCCAACGTCTCTTGAGCACCCCAAGATATAAACAAAATAAACATGGCGGGCTGTGTTTCTCAACGCTGACTCCCCAATTTTGGAACTCTCTCCCTATCTCCTTACGACTAACCGACAACTATCCTCAATTTAGGAAGCAGCTTAAAACTTGGCTATTCACGTCCGCCTATCTCATCTAATTCACTTTTTGCGGTAGCGCCCTGCCCTCAGGCGCCAAGAAACCTACCCGGTGTATGCCGCGCTATAGAAATAATTTTTAACATAACATAACATAATACACACACACACACACACACTGCTTGATCCAACCAGCACCCATGTCTGCATACACTACCAGAGAGTGCCTCACACACACACACACTGCTTGACACAACCAGCACCCATGTCTCCATACACGACCAGAGAGTGCTTCACACACACACACACACACACACTGCCTGATACAACCAGCACCCATGTCTGCATACACTACCAGAGAGTGCTTCACACACACACACACACACACACACTGCTTGATACAACCAGCACCCATGTCTGCATACACTACCAGAGAGTGTCTCACACACACACACACACTGCTTGATACAACCAGCATCCATGTCTGCATACACTACCAGAGAGTGCCTCACACACACACACACACACACACTGCTTGATACAACCAGTACCCATGTCTGCATACACGACCAGAGAGTGCCTTACACACACGCACACACACACACTGCTTGATACAACCAGTACCCATGTCTACATACACTACCAGAGAGTGCTTCACACACACACACACACACTGCTTGATACAACCAGCACCCATGTCTGCATACACTACCAGAGAGTGCCTCACACACACACACACACACACACACACTGCTTGACACAACCAGCATCCGTGTCTGCATACACGACCAGAGAGTGCCTCACACACACACACACACACACACACACACTGCTTGATACAACCAGTACCCATGTCTGCATACACTACCAGAGAGTGCTTCACACACACACACACACACACACACTGCTTGATACAACCAGCACCCATGTCTGCATACACTACCAGAGAGTGTCTCACACACACACACACACTGCTTGATACAACCAGCATCCATGTCTGCATACACTACCAGAGAGTGCCTCACACACACACACACACACACACTGCTTGATACAACCAGTACCCATGTCTGCATACACGACCAGAGAGTGCCTTACACACACGCACACACACACACTGCTTGATACAACCAGTACCCATGTCTACATACACTACCAGAGAGTGCTTCACACACACACACACACACTGCTTGATACAACCAGCACCCATGTCTGCATACACTACCAGAGAGTGCCTCACACACACACACACACACACACACACTGCTTGACACAACCAGCATCCGTGTCTGCATACACGACCAGAGAGTGCCTCACACACACACACACACACACACACACTGCTTGATACAACCAGCACCCATGTCTGCATACACTACCAGAGAGTGCTTCACACACACACACACACACACACACTGCTTGATACAACCAGCACCCATGTCTGCATACACTACCAGAGAGTGTCTCACACACACACACACACTGCTTGATACAACCAGCATCCATGTCTGCATACACTACCAGAGAGTGCCTCACACACACACACACACACACACTGCTTGATACAACCAGTACCCATGTCTGCATACACGACCAGAGAGTGCCTTACACACACGCACACACACACACTGCTTGATACAACCAGTACCCATGTCTACATACACTACCAGAGAGTGCTTCACACACACACACACACACTGCTTGATACAACCAGCACCCATGTCTGCATACACTACCAGAGAGTGCCTCACACACACACACACACACACACACACTGCTTGACACAACCAGCATCCGTGTCTGCATACACGACCAGAGAGTGCCTCACACACACACACACACACACACACACTGCTTGATACAACCAGTACCCATGTCTGCATACACGACCAGAGAGTGCCTCACACACACACACACACACACACTGCTTGTTACAACCAGTACCCATGTCTGCATACACTGCCAGAGAGTGCTTCACACACACACACACACACTGCTTGATACAACCAGCACCCATGTCTGCATACACTACCAGAGAGTGCCTCTCTCTCACACACACACACACTACTTGATACAACCAGCATCCGTGTCTGCATACACTACCAGAGTGCTTCACACACACACACACACACACTGCTTGATACAACCACCATCCATGTCTGCATACACTACCAGAGTGCTTCACACACACACACACACACACACACTGCTTGATACAACCAGCATCCGTGTCTGCATACACGACCAGAGAGTGCCTCACACACACACACACACACACACTGCTTGATACAACCAGTACCCATGTCTGCATACACGGCCAGAGAGTGCCACACACACACACACACACACACTGCTTGAAACAACCAGCACCCATGTCTGCATACACTGCCAGAGAGTGTCTCACACACACACACACACTGCTTGATACAACCGGCACCCATGTCTGCATACACTGCCAGAGAGTGCTTCACACACACACACACACACACACACACACTGCCTGATACAACCAGCACCCATGTCTGCATACACTACCAGAGAGTGCCTCTCACACACACACACACACTCTGCTTGATACAACCAGCATCCATGTCTGCATACACTGCCAGAGAGTGCTTCACACACACACACACACACACACTGCTTGATACAACCAGCACCCATGTCTGCATACACTACCAGAGAGTGCCTCTCACACACACACACACACTCTGCTTGATACAACCAGCATCCATGTCTGCATACACTGCCAGAGAGTGCTTCACACACACACACACACACACACACTGCTTGATACAACCAGCATCCATGTCTGCATACACTACCAGAGAGTGCCTCTCACACACACACACACACTCTGCTTGATACAACCACCATCTATGTCTGCATACACTACCAGAGTGCTTCACACACACACACACACACACACACACACTGCTTGATACAACCAGCATCCGTGTCTGCATACACGACCAGAGAGTGCCTCACACACACACACACACACACACTGCTTGATACAACCAGCACCCATGTCTGCATACACGACCAGAGAGTGCCTCACACACACACACACACACACACACTGCTTGATACAACCAGTACCCATGTCTGCATACACGGCCAGAGAGTGCCTCACACACACACACACACACACACTGCTTGATACAACCAGTACCCATGTCTGCATACACGGCCAGAGAGTGCCTCACACACACACACACACACACACACTGCTTGATACAACCAGTACCCATGTCTGCATACACGGCCAGAGAGTGCCTCACACACACACACACACACACACTGCTTGATACAACCAGTACCCATGTCTGCATACACTACCAGAGAGTGCCTCACACACACACACACTGCTTGACACAACCAGCACCCATGTCTGCATACACTACCAGAGAGTGCCTCACACACACACACACTGCTTGACACAACCAGCACCCATGTCTGCATACACTGCCAGAGAGTGCTTCACACACACACACACACACTGCTTGATACAACCAGCACCCATGTCTGCATACACTGCCAGAGAGTGCCTCACACACACACACACTGCTTGATACAACCAGCACCCATGTCTGCATACACTGCCAGAGAGTGCCTCACACACACACACACTGCTTGATACAACCAGCACCCATGTCTGCATACACTGCCAGAGAGTGCCTCACACACACACACACACACACACTGCTTGATACAACCAGCACCCATGACTGCATACACTGCCAGAGAGTGCTTCACACACACACACACACACACACACTGCTTGATACAACCAGCACCCATGTCTGCATACACTACCAGAGAGTGTCTCACACACACACACACACTGCTTGATACAACCAGCATCCATGTCTGCATACACTACCAGAGAGTGCCTCTCACACACACACACACACACACTGCTTGATACAACCAGCATCCATGTCTGCATACACTACCAGAGAGTGCCTCACACACACACACACACACACACTGCTTGATACAACCAGCACCCATGACTGCATACACTGCCAGAGAGTGCTTCACACACACACACACACACACACTGCTTGATACAACCAGCACCCATGTCTGCATACACGACCAGAGAGTGCCTCACACACACACACACACACACACTGCTTGATACAACCAGCACCCATGTCTGCATACACTACCAGAGAGTGCCTCTCACACACACACACACACACACTGCTTGATACAACCAGCACCCATGTCTGCATACACGACCAGAGAGTGCTTCACACACACACACACACACACTGCTGCTGACATCTATGCCCACACACACAGCACACACTACACACACCACAGCAGCACATCCGACCTACAGTTCTTTACACACTCTGAAGGCGCAGGGGCAGAAGACACATGTTTTACACACAGTCACGCAGGGAGGCACGCACAGGCGCACACACAGGCTCCTCACAGGCAGTCATGTTTTTTACACCAAATCAAACTGACAGCAGCAGCCAGCAAAGACCGGGAACCACAGAGGAGGCGCTACAACATCCACCGCACCGTAGAGACGCGTCAGAGGCCTGCAGACTCCACAGACACCACACAATCACACGCACCTCACACGCGGAGACAGCGCAGGTTCCCAAAGGAGCAAGAATAAAAAGAACCAGGAGACGTCAATCCAGACACACAACAACAAGCACTGGGGGTGGCAGACTCGAGGGAGGCCGCACTCAGGCAGTCACGCAGCAGACACACACGCACGCACACACAGACAGACACACACAGACACTCACGCACACGAGCAGACACGCACACAGACACTTACGCACACGAGCAGACACACAGACACACGCACGCACACACGCACACACAGACACACATCGGGAAGACCCACGCACCTCCAGACGCCCACTCCAGAGGTGCGCACATCTGCAAGCAGGAAAAGTAAACACAGATCAGCAGAAATGCGTGACCTCCGCTGGAGCGCAGACACCCGCAGAGGTGACACGCACACGCACGAGCAGACACACCCGCAGAGGTGACACGCACAAGCACGAGCAGACACACCCGCAGAGGTGACACGCACAAGCACGAGCAGACACACCCGCAGAGGTGACACGTGTCTGATCACCCGGACACACACAGACTACTTATGCCGCATGTCCCCCTCACCTGGAGAACACACAAAGGCACGCACACCCTCAGGGGCACACAGACACACACACACGCACACAGACAGATACACAGACACACGCGGGTGAGCCCCGCACCTCTCCCCCAGGGCGGCCGGAGGCAGATGGCGGCGTTTGGCGCAGCGCACGGATGTACATACAAAGACCCACATGAGCACACAGACGTACATGCGAAGACACACATGAGCACACAGCGCACAGATGTACATGCGAAGACACACATGAGCACACAGACACATACACTCAGACACACGGGTGAGCCCTGCCCCCCCCTCCCCAGGACAGCCGGCGTCTGATGCATCCCTCGGCGCAGCCCTCACGCACACACACGCACACGCGTGGGCGCCCCTCCCGCACACGCTGCAGTGACCCGGGGGCCAAGATCACAGAGGGGCCCCAGAGCACAGAGAGGCCATGTGCAAAGGGAGGGGGGGTGACAGGGGGGCACAGGGGGTCCAGGACACCGGTCCATCCGTGCTGTGCGCGTGAGATGCGTGAGGCATCGATAGATGATCAATAAATCCGCAATCGGTGGGCGGTGCGACTCGGCTCTGCACCCCCCCCCCCGCCCTCCTGGGCCGGGGGAACCCTGAGAGGACAGCCCCCCCCACCCCCCCCCCCCCCCCACAGACGTCCAGACAAAGCGCTGCGATCCCCCCCGCCCCCCGTGCCCCCCCTTACCTACGGTGCGGGAGCCGATGCAGCCCATGGCGTCCGGGGGGGCGGGGGCGCGGGCCCCAGCTCACAGAGACCCCCCCTGGCCCCCCCAGGGCGGGCGGCGCCGCAGGATCATGTCGGGCCTGCGGGGGCGGCAGCGCCTCGGGGGGCCCCGCGTCCAGGCGCGCGCCGTCTTTGAGGCTGGGGGGGGGGCGGGCGAGGGGGCTCCGGGGGTCGGGGGGGGGGGGGTCGGTGGCGGGGATGCCCCGGTGGATCCGCGCAGAGATGCGGAGATGCAGCGAGGGATGGATGCGGGATGCAGGATGCGGGGCGGAGATGGTACCCGGCTGCACCAGCGCCGCCTCCCATTGGCTGCCGTCGAGCGAGGCCTGAGGGATGAGGGGGAGGAGTAGAGAGCATCTGTCAGAGCCGGGGGCGCGGGGAGCACCGCCAGCACGCACACACAACCCGCAGAGACATGCACACCGCAGACACACACCCTGTGCAGAGACATGCACACCCCAGACATACACACACACAGGGTGCACACAGCATCTGTCAGAGCCAGGGGCGCGGGGAGCACCGCACACACACCCTGCAGAGACATGCACACCCCAGACATACACACACACAGGGCGCACACAACATCTGTCAGAGCCGGGGGCGCGGGGAGCACCGCCAGCACGCACACACAACCCGCAGAGACAAGCACACCTCAGACACACACCCTGTGCAGAGACATGCACACCCCAGACATACACACACACAGGGTGCACACAGCATCTGTCAGAGCCAGGGGCGCGGGGAGCACCGCACACACACCCTGCAGAGACATGCACACCATAGACACACACCCTGCAAAGACACACACACAGGGCGCACACAGCATCTGTCAGAGCCGGGAGCACCGCCAGCACACACACACAACCCGCAGGGACATGCACACTGCAGCCACACACCCTGCAAACACATGCACACCCTAGACACACACACACACACACGCACACAGCATCTATCAGAGCCAGGGGCGCGGGGAGCACCGCCTGCACGCACACACAACCCGCAGACACAAGCACAAAACTCGCAGGGACGAGCACACTGCAGACACACAACCCGCAGAGACAAGCACCTCGCAGACATGCACTCTGCAGAGACTTGCACACACAACCCACAGGGACGAGCACACAACCCACAGAGACGAGCACACAAACCACAGAGACGAGCACACTGCAGACACACAACCCGCAGAGACATGCACACTGCACACACACACACACACTGCAACAACATATTTTAATACACAGTGTTTTTTCACTGGCCTGATGTCTTTGCAAAAAGGACAATGGAATAGTGATCTTCTGTAGGCACATCTGAGGATGGAATCTATATGGAGGGAAGAAGGGAGATCTTCCAAAAAAGGAGCATAAGGAATTTCTGTATGCAACCTTAGCTAATGCTAAGCACCGTACCGGTATATTGATGATCCATAAAAAGACATCATAGGTATTTTTCTATGGATGATTTAATCATTCTGTTTGTCCATTGGTTTGCGGGTGGTAGCTGGTAGATTTTAAATGCCTTGTACCCACTTGTTAGACGGGGACCCTGAGGGTCGGCCGGATACCGAGGGAGAGATCCCCGAGGGGGACCGTCTCCGGCGATCGTACAGACAAGTACCCTCCCTCCCCACAAACAGGCACCACACCAAGTCGAGTTCAAGGCTTTATATAAGGTTCTTAAGGCAAGGATATCAGCGATACAGGATAACTTGGACCCGGGGGTCCTCTCACTTCTAGTCTCTGTAGGGAAAGGGGGTAGCGGGACAGTCTTGGTACCGGATCGGTACAGGTAGTGGTAAAAGGCGAGCTCACAATCCTCGAGCTGGAGGGTCTGTGGATCGGGCCGCGGCAGCGCCAGCAGGCCAAGGTGATAGTCTCATAAAGCAGAGGGCCGCGGCAGCGCCAGCAGGCCAAGTCGATGGTTTCACGAGGCAGAGGGCCGCGGCAGCGCCAGCAGGCCAAGACGATGGTTTCACGAGGCAGAGGGCCGCGGCAGCGCCAGCAGGCCAAGACGATGGTTTCACGAGGCAGAGGGCCGCGGCAGCGCCAGCAGGCCAAGACGATGGTTTCACGAGGCAGAGGGCCGCGGCAGCGCCAGCAGGCCAAGTCACGGATGAGTTCTTCTCGGGTCTCTCGACTCCAGGATACAACTGCCTTCCTGGTCTGGCCCTGCCCCAGTTATAGGTCTGGTCCCCTTTGATGTCCGGACCCTCGCGCCTGGGGGCCGGGAGGTCCGGGATGAGGGAGTCCAGACACCCAGCAGGGGGGTGGAGCCAGCGCCCAGGCGGCCTGGGGTGATCGACACCTGGCGGAGGAGAGCCGTTGACGATTCCTTCTCCCATTGACTTGCCAAGTGATCACTCTGCCTCCTGGGAGGATGGTGGGGCCTCGATGTCGGGGCCGGCCGGGCCCGGGGTTAGGGTCGAGTTGAGGCCACGCGGCCTCGTGCTGCAGTGCCCCAAGATGGCGGCCGGGTCGATGTCGTGGGGTAGATGGTGACCCGGGCCAGCTGGGGCCGGAGCTGGTGTCTTGTAGTGGAGGGATTGCAGGGTACTTCGGGTGGTCGTTTGTGGACTCTGGCTGGGGATGCAGGGAGAGCCAGGGTCCTGGTCCCATTGCGGGGAGGGGGGGCAGCTCGAACATGCGGCCTGTCCAACATGCGTCCCCCCCAGCTGAAGGCGGGGAGAGTCAGCCATCTTCCTGGGGACTCTCCTCGCTGAGGCGGAAAAAGCGTGACAGGCCGTCGGCGTTGGCGTGGTCCTGGCCTGGACGATGTTCCACCGTGAAGTCCATCCCCTGCAGGGAGATGGACCAGCGCAACAGCTTCGGGTTCTCCCCCCGCATTTGCATCAGCCATTGCAGGGGTCGGTGGTCTGTTTGCACCCGGAAGTGGGTGCCGAAGAGGTATGGCCGGAGCTTCTTGAGTGCCCAGACTACGGCGAAGGCCTCCCTCTCAATGGTGCTCCAGCGCTGTTCTCGGGGCAAGAGGCGTCTGCTGATGAAGACCACCGGATGGTCGACCCCTTCGGTGTTGAGTTGGGAGAGGACGGCCCCCACACCATGATCGGAGGCGTCCGTCTGCACAATGAATTCCCGGCTGTAGTCGGGAGCCTGGAGCACGGGGGCCGTGCACATGGCGGTCTTTAGCTTCTCGAAGGCTGATTGGCAGTCCGGGGTCCAGTTGACGGTTTTGGGGCTCTTTTTGGAGGTGAGCTCTGTGAGGGGCCCCACGATGCTGCCATAGTCCTTCACGAACCGCCGGTAGTATCCGGTGAGCCCCAGGAAGGCCCGGACCTCCGTTTGGCTCGTAGGGGGTTGCCAGGCCTGGATGGCAGCAATCTTGAGTTGGAGAGGGGCCACCAGCCCGCTTCCCACTTGGTGTCCCAGGTAGGTCACGGACCCTTGGCCAACTTGGCACTTGCTGGCCTTGATGGTGAGCCCGGCTTGCTGGAGGGCGTGTAGAACCTCCCGCAGGTGGCGGAGGTGGTCGGTCCACTGGTGGCTGTACACAGCAATGTCGTCCAGGTAGGCGGCGCTGAAGTCTTCCAGGCCCGCCAGTACCTGGTTTACCAGCCGTTGGAACGTTGCCGGGGCGTTTTTCATGCCGAAGGGCATGACTTTAAAGTGGTAGTGCCCGTCTGGGGTAGAGAAGGCGGATCGTTCTTGGGCCCTAGGGGTGAGGCCGATCTGCCAGTAGCCCGCTGTTAGGTCGAAGATGCTCAGGTAGCGGGCGGCCCCCATCCGGTCAATTAGCTCGTCTGCCCGGGGGATGGGATGAGCGTCGGTCCGGGTAACTGCATTCAGCCCTCGATAGTCCACGCAGAACCGGAGCTCAGGGGCAACGCCCGGGGCAGCTGCCTTGGGAACCAGGACGACTGGGCTCGCCCAGGGACTGTCTGAGGGTTCGATCACTCCTAGGGTCAGCATCTTGGACACCTCGGTCTGGATGCAGGTTCGTACCCGGTCTGGTACGCGGTATGCTCGGTGTCGAATAGGAGGGCTGTCCTCGGTGTCCACATCGTGGAGGCACCGGGGGTGACTCCGGGGGTGAGGGAGAACAGGGAGGCGAACTGCCTCAGGAGCGTTTGGCAGTCTTGGCGTTGCTCCGGGGACAGGGCCTCGGAGAGCTGGACCCCTTCCACTGAGCCATCCTGCTCGAGGGCCCTCAGTAAGTCCGGAAGGGGTTCGGAGTCTTCTTCTGTCCCAGTATCGGTAGCCATCAGGAGGCTGAGTTCGGATCGCACAAAATGGGGTTTGAGCCTGTTGGCATGGAGGACCCGTAGGGGGTTCCGGGCAGTCTGCATGTCGATTAAATAGGTGACGGGCCCCTTGCGTTCGATTACCTTGAAGGGCCCGGACCATCTGTCTTGGAGGGCACAGGGCTCAACCGGGGACATCACCCAGACCTGTTGTCCAGGTTCGAACTCAATGGAGGACGTGTGCTGATCGTACCACCTCTTCATGTCCTCCTGACTGGCCTCGAGGTTGGCTTTGGCGGTGTCTCGGAACCGCCGGGTCTGGTTGCGGAGAGCCAGGAGATACCGGTAGATGTCCGGGGGAGTTTTCTGGGGAGGCTGCTCCCAACCTTCCTTGACTAGGCTGAGGGGGCCCCGGACGGGGTGCCCGTACAGTAGTTCAAAGGGGCTGAAGCCGAGGGACTTCTGCGGGACCTCCCGATAGGCAAACAGGAGGCATGGAAGCAGTACGTCCCACTGGCGTCGAAGGGGTTCTTCTAGACCCATAATCATCCCCTTGAGGGTGCGGTTGAATCTCTCGACCAGTCCGTTTCCTTGCGGGTGATAGGGGGTCGTGAATTTGTAGGTGACCCCGCATTGCTGCCAGAGGGACTTCATATATCTGGAGATAAAGTTCGTGCCCCTGTCACTGACGACCTCCCGGGGGAACCCCACCCGGGAGAAGATCCCCATCAGGGCCCGGCCCACCACGGGGGCCGTCACAGTCCGAAGAGGGATGGCCTCGGGATAGCGGGTGGCGTGGTCTACAAGGACCAGGATGAACCGGTGTCCTTGGGCTGTTCGAGGGTCGAGGGGCCCCACAATGTCTATTCCCACTCGTTCAAACGGGGTGGTGACGACAGGAAAGGGTTGTAATGGTGCTTTGATTTTTCGGCCACTTTTTCCGCTGGCCTGGCAGGTGGGGCAGGCCTTGCAGTGGTTGGTGACATCCTTCCGCATGTGGGGCCAGAAAAAATGGGTCACCAGGCGGTCGTAGGTTTTATCCTGCCCCAGGTGTCCGGCAAGGGGGACATCGTGGGCTAAGTTCAGGAGGAAGTCTCGGAAGCGAAGGGGCACCACCAGCACCCGACTGGCCCCTAGTTCTGCAATTTTCTGCTCGCTGTAGAGCAGGTCTTGGTCCCAGTAGATCCAGTGGGCCCCCGAGGTATCCCCGGTGCTCTGGGCCAGGGCTTGCTGCCGGAGTCCTTCGAGAGAAGGACAGGTTTTTTGCTCGGCCCGGAATTGTTCCTGCGTGGGGCCTCCCTCCTGCCGCCATTGGGCCAGGTCAGGGACGTCCCGAAGCTGGTCGGGTCCTTCTTCGGTTTGGGTCAAGGGAATGGCTTCTGGAGCGGCCTCCTCTGGGATGAGCGCGGGAGGAGGTTCTGGCCACTCGGGCTCTTCTGGGCTGGGGACCGCGCGGGCGGTCATGGACCGGGTCGTGACGCAGACCCATTCGGGGAGGCCAAGCATCCCCAGGTGCTCCCTCCGTTCGACAGCTGCCCAGGGAGAGCTTTCAAGGTCGTTTCCTAGGAGGCAGTCCACGGGGGCATCATCGCGGACAGTTACTTTTAACATCCCTGTTACTCCTCCCCACTCGAAGGGGACGCAGGCCATGTGGCATAGGCTTTCGGAGTTGTCGGCTGATCGAACAGGGCAAAGAATGTTCGGCAAGATTTGATCTGGAGTGACGAGGTGGCGTCGGACCGCCGTTACACTGGCCCCGGTGTCGCGGAGGGCTTCCGCCCGGCGACCATTGATGTTAACCCATTGACCGTACTTCTGTGTGTTGGCGGGAAGGGGGGCCCGCGGAATCATGTCTCTCTCCCCTAAGCAGACCAGTGCCATGGCGGCGGGTGCCCATTCCGAGGGATCGGTCTCGTACTCCTCTTGGTCTTCCGGGATTATTTCTTCCCCTAGGGCCGCCGCTGCAACTTGGCGGGGAGTCGTGTTCGGATTCTTTGGGCAGTTGGGATCACTGGCGTAGTGGCCGGGTCGTTGGCACCTGTGGCACGTAATGTTGGCCCGGAAACCGGCCCGGACGGCAGGGCTTCCCCGGCCAACCGGGGTCGAGGGGTTTCTGGGGGGTGACGAGGGGCCGGGGTCTTTCCCCCGACCCTGACTTCCTCCTCCCCCTCGGGGGCGATACGATCTGGATACCTCGCTGGGTGCGCTCCGGCCAACTCGGGTGCTTTCCCACCGGTCGGCTTCGGCGGCGAGTTGTCGAGGGTCGGTTAGCTTGCTGTCCAGGAGGTGTTGCCGGAGCTCCACGAAGCAGTTGTTCGACAGGTGTTCCCATACGATAAGGTCAAAGAGTTGTTCGTAGGTGGTTACTTTGTTGCCCTTGATCCACCCCTCGAAGGCTCGGCTAAAAAAGTTCACGTACTCCACCCAAGTTGTACCCGGAATCCGTTTGCAGTCGCGGAACCGTTGGCGGTACATCTCAGGTGTGAGCCCGTATCGAGTGAGGAGGGCGGCCTTCATGTGGTCGTAGGAGGTCATCAGCTGGTCCGGGAGTTGCAGCAGGGCGTCCCGCCCTTCGTTGACAAACCTCCCCCATAATCCGGCTCCCCAATCGCTTCGGGGAATCCGGTGGGAGGTCATTGCCACCTCATAGGCTTTAAACCACTGCTGGATATCATCGTTCTTGTGGTATTCCCGGATGACATCTTTGGGGATGTGAACCTTGGGCTCGGTCGAGGCAGACGGGGTCGGTCGTTCGGGGAGCCCGAGGTCTTTATTCTGTTTCTGAATCTCCAGTGCTTTGAGATTGCGCTCATGTTCGTATTCTAGTCTCTTTTCCTCTAGCTCCCTCTGTCTTTGCTTGTCTTCCCGCTCTTCCCTGAGCCGTAAGTGTTCCAGGGTTATTTTTTGTTCTGCCAGCTTGAGTTCCCCATCCAAGCGAAGTCGGGCAAGTTCTAATTCGTGGAGTCTGGTTTTTTCTCTTTCTCGGATCTCTTCCAGGGAGAGATCCGCTCTTTCTTTAGTTGGTGCGGGGCTCGTTTCGGTTGTTTGTGTTCGGGGTACGGCCGTACCCGTTTCTGCCCAAGCTTCTAGGGCTCGTTTGAAGTCTTCCTTTGTGCTAAGACCTGTGGTTGGAAGTCCAAGTTCTATGCAATATTGCTTCAGTTCCCGGTGGTTGTAGTCTTCCAATTTTTCCATCTGAAATTTTTCCGTTGTTCCGCTCTCTATTGACATGGTTGTTGTGTGTGGTGGGGCGAGTGACTTTCTGTACGATTATGCGTAGGTTCGGATCCCGTCGCTGGCCACCAATGTTAGACGGGGACCCTGAGGGTCGGCCGGATACCGAGGGAGAGATCCCCGAGGGGGACCGTCTCCGGCGATCGTACAGACAAGTACCCTCCCTCCCCACAAACAGGCACCACACCAAGTTGAGTTCAAGGCTTTATATAAGGTTCTTAAGGCAAGGATATCAGCGATACAGGATAACTTGGACCCGGGGGTCCTCTCACTTCTAGTCTCTGTAGGGAAAGGGGGTAGCGGGACAGTCTTGGTACCGGATCGGTACAGGTAGTGGTAAAAGGCGAGCTCACAATCCTCGAGCTGGAGGGTCTGTGGATCGGGCCGCGGCAGCGCCAGCAGGCCAAGGTGATAGTCTCATAAAGCAGAGGGCCGCGGCAGCGCCAGCAGGCCAAGTCGATGGTTTCACGAGGCAGAGGGCCGCGGCAGCGCCAGCAGGCCAAGACGATGGTTTCACGAGGCAGAGGGCCGCGGCAGCGCCAGCAGGCCAAGACGATGGTTTCACGAGGCAGAGGGCCGCGGCAGCGCCAGCAGGCCAAGACGATGGTTTCACGAGGCAGAGGGCCGCGGCAGCGCCAGCAGGCCAAGTCACGGATGAGTTCTTCTCGGGTCTCTCGACTCCAGGATACAACTGCCTTCCTGGTCTGGCCCTGCCCTAGTTATAGGTCTGGTCCCCTTTGATGTCCGGACCCTCGCGCCTGGGGGCCGGGAGGTCCGGGATGAGGGAGTCCAGACACCCAGCAGGGGGGTGGAGCCAGCGCCCAGGCGGCCTGGGGTGATCGACACCTGGCGGAGGAGAGC
Source organism: Lissotriton helveticus (assembly GCF_964261635.1). Taxonomy (NCBI): domain Eukaryota; kingdom Metazoa; phylum Chordata; class Amphibia; order Caudata; family Salamandridae; genus Lissotriton; species Lissotriton helveticus. The sequence goes on along the minus strand of NC_136068.1, from coordinate 1,955,911,454 downwards.
CGTTGACGATTCCTTCTCCCATTGACTTGCCAAGTGATCACTCTGCCTCCTGGGAGGATGGTGGGGCCTCGATGTCGGGGCCGGCCGGGCCCGGGGTTAGGGTCGAGTTGAGGCCACGCGGCCTCGTGCTGCAGTGCCCCAAGATGGCGGCCGGGTCGATGTCGTGGGGTAGATGGTGACCCGGGCCAGCTGGGGCCGGAGCTGGTGTCTTGTAGTGGAGGGATTGCAGGGTACTTCGGGTGGTCGTTTGTGGACTCTGGCTGGGGATGCAGGGAGAGCCAGGGTCCTGGTCCCATTGCGGGGAGGGGGGGCAGCTCGAACATGCGGCCTGTCCAACACCACTTTTATAATCAGTTTCTTCCAGCGAAGCACTTTAAATTAAATACCTCATCTAAGATGACAATTTCTGGATGACTATGAAAGCAGAAGATGTGAGTGATGAATATGCCTGTTAGTTCGGCTGCTTGGAAGGAGGTGTCCACTCCCAGTACAGTAGTCCATGACTACCACAATGTTCTATAACCCCTTGGTGAAGATAACTCACAACTAAGTATATAGAGATTATGCTTCAAGGTTGTCTTGGGGTAGGGACAGGAAGCAAGACCCCAGCTGCAGGCAAATGTGGTGACTTACCCTGAGCCCATACAACACATTTCTGGGTGTAATTCTTTACTGAGGTGTTTGGGTCCGGCCACCAAAAAGCTTTATTGATTAAATCTAACATTTTCCTTTAACCTGGATGTCTGCTAGCAGGAGAGTTGTGACACTATTACATTAATATTACCTCTGCAAGGAAGGAACACAGTTTCTCATCTATATCCTCTACATGACAATCCTTTCTGTAGAGAACTCTTGTGAGGTTCCTGCCGTATCCATTGTTGGGACAGAGTACCCTCATGTGATTTTTTAAGTATTTCTTAGAAGTCACTTTTCTGTTCTATGGAAATCACAAGTGTACAAGAGGCATTTCTTTATTATCTCTGTTATCAGTCCGTGGGAAGAGTGGGTCAGCTCTCTCATGTCTGCTGTCAGGCCAGTAAAGGATCGCCTAATTTATTTATTTATTTATTTATTTTTTATTTATATGCTTCTATAGCGCCTGAATAGACCCCCGAAGGGGTATCTCCGCGCTTTGCCATACAAAGGAGACCAGCTACTCTGCCCATAGACATTTATAGTGAGTGGTGGGAGGGGAGTGAATTAGATGCTGGAAAAAAGGTACGTTTTCAGGGTTTTTCGGAAAGACAGGTGATCAGTACTAAGTTTTAATGCGAGGGGCAGGGTGTTCCAAAGAACTGGCCCTGTGTACGCTAAGGCCCTGCCTCCTTGCCGAGTTTTTTTAATTTTTGGAACCTTAAGGAGCTGGAGGTTGCTTGATCGTAGTGAACGTCCAGGAACATAAGGGAGGAAGGCTGAGGTGAGAAATTTCGGTCCTTTCCCCATCAGGCACTTGTGAATTGTACACAGGATTTTGAATTTGGTCCGCAGTCGCACTGGCAGCCAGTGAAGTTCTGTCAGTAGTGGCCGGGAGGGGGTCCTAGATGGAGCATTCATGACTAACCTCGCGGCCGTATTCTGGACCACCTGAAGTTTGTTAAATTGGCCTTCATTAGCTGACAAAAGAAGGCCATTACAGTAGTCCAGTCTACTAACGATCAGAGCCTGGACCAAGGTCTTTCTGTGGTGATCTGGGAGAAAAGGAAACACCCTTCTCAGCAAAGAAATGACCCCGAAACAGGTGCCAGCAACCTGGTTGACGTGTTCTTTAAAGGTCAGAGACTGATCAAACAGCACTCCCAGATTTCTTATGGTTTGTTTGGGAATAGGGGCAGGTCCTAGTTCAAGCGGCCACCACTCATTGGACCATAGTGTTACTGCTTCCCCATAGAGTACAACCTCTGTTTTGGTCACGTTGCACTGCAAGCAGTTATTTGCCATCCATCTGGAGACTGCCCTCATGCCTTCTGCGAAAGTTCTTTGTAAAGCAGGAGAGAAGGTCTTAAAAGGGAACAGAAGTTGGGTGTCGTCGGCGTAAGACACCGGTATAAACCCAAAGGATCTCACCAAGTCAGCCAGGGGGGCCACGTACACATTAAACAATGTGGGGCTTAGGCATGAGCCCTGTGGCACACCCCTGGTGAGCTCCCTAGCGATGGATTTATGGGAGCCCAATCGGACTTCCTGAGAGCGACCCGAAAGAAAGCTCGCCATCCAGGACAGGGCTGTACCTCCCAGTCCTATCTCTCTCAGCCGACAGAGAAGCAAATCGTGAGACACCGTATCGAAGGCAGCGGATAAGTCCAATAGCACCAGAATCATTGACCCTCCACTATCCAGCGTCATCCTGATGTTATTGGTGACGGCCAGTAGGGCGGATTCGGTGCTATGGTATGGTATAATCCACCCTGGATAAGAATGGTGCCCATCAGGCATGTCTCACATGTGTACTGTTCATGGTCATGAGACCGCGTACATATTATGATCTGTTCATACTGTGATCTTATGATATGTTCCGTCTGAATAATGTCTCTAACGCGTGAAGGCTTCTTTGAGGCTAATAAATCCCTGTTGTAGATATGTCAGTGAGTGTTGGATGGCGCAGAAAGCCCGAGAGGTATTAAAAGGTTCTCTAAATGACATTCATGTTTCCTTCCCACTAATACTCCTCGCACATTCTCATAGGTTCTGCATCTATGTCTGGTGAAGATCCCTGCTTTATTGATCCGATTGAGGAGAACCGAGATGAGGGAAGAATGATATTGGTTAGGGGTGGTAATAGCGCGCAGTTCTCTACAGTTAATCCAGGGCCTCAGTTCGCCGTTTTGGTTTAATTATAAAAAGATAGATGCTCCAGCAGAGGCAGTGGAGTCAATCAATCAATCACTCAATCAATCAATCAATCAATCAATAAATAAATAAATCACTCAATCAATCAATCAATCAATTACACAATCAATCAATCACTCAATCAATCAATCAATAAATCAATCACTCAATCAATCAATCAATTACTCAATCAATCAATCAATCACTCAATCAATCAGGGTTTCTAAAGCGTGGCTACTCACCTGTGAGGGTCTCAAGGCGCTGGGGGGCTGATGATCAATCGATCAATCGATCAATCAGGGTTTGTGAAGCGCTTCTACTCACCCGTGAGGGTCTCAAGGCACTGAGGTGGCTGATGGTCAATCAATCAATCACTCAATCAATCAATCAATTACTCAATCAATCAATCACTCAATCAATCAATCAATCAATCAGGGTTTGTGAAGCGCTTCTACTCACCCGTGAGGGTCTCAAGGCACTGAGGTGGCTGATGATCAATCAATCAATCATTCAATCAATCAATCTGGGTTTCTAAAGTGCTTCTACTCACCTGTGAGGGTCTCAATGCGCTGGGGGTGGTGGGGGGGGGGGGGGAACAATCAATCAATCTAATCCTTTATGGGTTCTGGAGTAGCATGCTACTCACCGAAAAGCGCTTTGATGCCTCATCAGGGGTAGTAGGTGCTGTATAAATACAATTAAAATGTCTTCCAAGCGGGAAGGAAGAGTGAGGGGCGTGGTTGTTCCTTCCCTCCCTCTGTTGGTGCCCATCAAACTTAAACAACCGATGCCTCAAAACACACCGGGCGCACATCTGCCTATTAAAACATCTGCCTCTTTCCCTGTAAAGCAAGTCTCACAACCAGCAGCCAATGTGCCTCTCACAACCCTGGCCCGTGGTGAGCCACAGGAGAAGCCGCCACCATGGCTACCATGAGGGCCCCTTGCTGTCCTGGGAGTGAGAGAGATGAAGGGTTGAGGGTAAAGCCTCAGTCTTTGTAAGACAGGTGCCGACACAAGCATGAGCGAGGGTGGGGGGACAGAACATTGGACAGGAGTGAGGGGGGGGGCAGAACATTGGACAGGAGTAAGGGTGGGGGGACAGAACATTGGACAGGAGTGAGGGGGACAGAACATTGGACAGGAGTGAGGGGGGGACAGAACATTGGACAGGAGTGAGGGGGACAGAACATTGGACAGGAGTGAGGGGGGACAGAACATTGGACAGGAGTGAGGGGGGCAGAACATTGGACAGGAGTAAGGGTGGGGGGACAGAACATTGGACAGGAGTGAGGGGGGACAGAACATTGGACACGGGTGAGGGGGGGACAGAACATTGGACAGGAGTGAGGGTGGGGGGGACAGAACATTGGACAGGAGTGAGAGTGGGGAGACAGAACATTGGACAGGAGTGAGGGGGGACAGAACATTGGACAGGAGTGAGGGGGGGACAGAACATTGGACAGGAGTGAGGGTGGGGGACAGAACATTGGACAGGAGTGAGGGTGGGGCGACAGAACATTGGACAGGAGTGAGAGTGGGGAGACAGAACATTGGACAGGAGTGAGGGTGGGGGGACAGAACATTGGACAGGAGTGAGGGGGGACAGAATACTGGACAGGAGTGAGGGTGGGGGGACAGAACATTGGACAGGAGTGAGGGCGGACAGAACACTGGACAGGAGTGAGGGTGGGGGGACAGAACACTGGACAGGAGTGAGAGTGGGGGGACAGAACATTGGACAGGAGTGAGGGTGGGGGGACAGAACATTGGACAGGAGTGAGGGTGGGGGGGACAAAACATTGGACAGGAGTGAGAGTGGGGGGGACAGAACATTGAACAGGAGTGAGGGTGGGGGGGACAGAACATTGGACAGGAGTGAGAGTGGGGGGGACATAACATTGAACAGGAGTGAGGGTGGGGGGGACAGAACATTGGACAGGAGTGAGAGTGGGGGGACAGAACATTGAACAGGAGTGAGGGTGGGGGGGACAGAACATTGGACAGGAGTGAGAGTGGGGGGGACAGAACATTGAACAGGAGTGAATGTAAATGTAAATGTAAATGTAAATGTAAAGGGTGGGGGGGACAGCACATTGGACAGGAGTGAGGGTGGGGGGACAGAACATTGGACAGGAGTGAGGGGGGACAGAACATTGGACAGGAGTGAGAGTAGGGGGGACAGAACATTGAACAGGAGTGAGGGTGGGGGGACAGAACATTGGACAGGAGTGAGGGTGGGGGGGACAAAACATTGAACAGGAGTGAGGGTGGGGGGGACAGAGCATTGGACAGGAGTGAGAGTGGGGGGACAGAACATTGAACAGGAGTGAGGGTGGGGGGACAGAACATTGGACAGGAGTGAGGGTGGGGGGACAGAACATTGGACAGGAGTGAGAGTGGGTAGACAGAACATTGGACAGGAGTGAGGGTGGGGGGGACAAAACATTGAACAGGAGTGAGGGTGGGGGGGACAGAGCATTGGACAGGAGTGAGGGTGGGGGGACACAACATTGGACAGGGTGAGGGTGGGGGGACAGAACATTGGACAGGGTGAGGGTGGGGGGACAGAACATTGGACAGGAGTGAGGGTGGGGGGACACAACATTGGACAGGGTGAGGGTGGGGGGGACGCAACATTGGACAGGGTGAGGGTGGGGGGACACAACATTGGACAGGGTGAGGGTGGGGGGACAGAACATTGGACAGGGTGAGGGTGGGGGGACAGAACATTGGACAGGGTGAGGGTGGGGGGACAGAACATTGGACAGGAGTGAGGGTGGGGGGACAGAACATTGGACAGGAGTGAGGGTGGGGGGACAGAACATTGGACAGGGTGAGGGTTGGGTAGACAGAACATTGGACAGAAGAGAGGGTGGGGGGACAGAACATTGGACAGTGACCTGACCTCTGGTCACCCCACATGCCGCACGGCTCCCCCTGTGCGTCCGTGACTCCCTCCTGCTGCCTGGAGCCCGCCGCTGGTGTGCCCCTGGGACTGGTAGTCTTGTAAATTGTATGTGGCATTATTTTTGTTTGGTTCATTGTGCTGATCTCTGTTGTTCTTCCCTTGATTCCCTTGGCATCTCCTTGCGCCCCTTGACCCCCCCCCGCCCCACGCTTCCCGCTGCTGCTCCCCTGCGGCCCCACCCGCTTTTGCCTTCTGCAACCCTTCCCTCGCCCATTGGCCGCCCCACTCCTACCTCCCAGCTGCTCCTCCCTCCCACTTGTCCTCTTATGGAGCAAGCCGCGCGGAAGTGGTTGTGACCTGACCTCTGGTCACCCCACACGCCGCACGGCTCCCCCTGTGCGTCCGTGACTCCCTCCTGCTGCCTCGAGCCCGCCGCTGGTGTGCCCCTGGGACTGGTAGTCTTGTAAATTGTCTGTGGCATTATTTTTGTTTGGTTCATTGTGCTGATCTCTGTTGTTCTTCCCCTGATTCCCTTGGCATCTCCCTATGCCCCTTGACTCCCCCGCCCCCCGCTTCCCACCGCTGCTTCCCTGCAGACCGCCCGCTTTTGCCTTCTGTAACCCTATCCTCGCCCATTGGCCGCCCCGCTCCTGCCTCCCAGCTGAAGAACCGGGTTATTTAATACCCAGCGGCGCCAGGGGCACGCCCAAAGTCTTCGGGTTCCACCTGTCTTAGAATACAGAGACACGGAAACTTCTTGGTGGTGTCAAAGATCAAATTTATTGGCTGCAGCCAGTTACAGAAGTCCTAGAAATCATCACGGTATGAGTTCTCAGGAGACTGCTCAATTTTACACAGCAAGTCATCCCTTTTTATGCCAAAAATCACATTCCAGACAAATACCTAATATTTACAAACTGTCCAATCACATGTAGTCACACCAAAGGTATCGCATGACAGTAAAACCCACTTTTCAGTTGCCCAGACCATGATCAATCATCGGTGAAACCCAACATTCTTCTTTAGACAGGTCGAACAAAAGAGCAGAAACAGGTGGGAGGAGGATAAGGCATATTTGTGTGCAATAAAACTTTACGATGTCCTGTGCTCTGATCCTTAATCTTGATCAGCTAAAGGGCAGGAACTGGTTTAACAAGGTCAGCTTTAGGCAACAGGGTCAGTTCACTCAGGTCAAACAGGAGTCAGCACGAACTGGAGCTAAGGTGTACATGTCCTTAAAAAGACTAGTTCAGCCACAGTCATCGGCCTATGTGAGGGCAACCACAAAATGGCTGCCATACACAAAATGGAACCCAAGGGTTCAGAACGAAATCCCTAAATACGTAGTGAATCCATCGGTCTAACGTGATGAAAACACTCATACTTGCCGCACTAACTAGTTACGGTTCGCTAATATCAAATTCGTAACGAAACCATGACCTTTATGAAACGGGTTAGAATTCACGGAACCCCAGACCCTCCTTTTGCCATTACATAGGCAATAACCTAAACTCACGTCAATCTGAGTCCAGGTCTATATTCATCAGATCATCAAGATGTTGCTGGAGCATAATCCTATTACTTAGTACCTCTCTTGGGACAGGTCTCCTTGCACACGTAATAGCACAGAGGCCACATATAGCAGGAGCGCACTGCACACAAAGACAGAACAGGAAAAGAATCGCTAAAGCCATCCCAATGATCATCAGAATCTTCCATCCCCAGGTGGATAACAGTTCCCAGAACCATCCAATCAACAACCAATCTCCTTTATCCACATTTATAGACTCAGAGATCTTATGTAACTTAGAAATGGCCTGGTATACTGTAGGAGCATTGTCTGGTATGAAAACGCAGCAACTCGATTGGATCACTTTACATACCCCACCTCGGTCCACAAGTATGATGTCCAAAACCATTAGATTCTGTAATGTCATAAGGCGATCCGCTTGAAGCTCAGCGGTCAGATTACTAAGGGCACCAGCAGTTTCATTTATGGTGGATTCAACTACTCTTGTCAATTGCCGTAGGTTTCTACTGTTTGCCATAGGTCCCCAAAACGGTAGGAAACCCTTGAAAAAGTCTCCCACTTCTTGTCCCGTAGTATCTTCCTCACTGAAGACACCCCTAACAACTCTCGTTCTGTGGTAATCTACAGCAGCAGTATACGTAGGAGGCAACAAATATGCAACATAACATGTTCCCGAAAAATCAGGGGGCAACCATGTATATGCTCTATCATAGCAGACAAAATACGTGCCCTTAGCTGCTAAAAACGGTGGGGAAGTTTGGGACGCAAAGACATACGTCTGAGTACAAACACTCTTCCCTAACTGAGATCTCGGATTCTTGCCTTTCCCTTGCAGACAAAAATGACCACGATGGGGTACAATCCAAATCGGAGGTGACCTTTTTCGTCTCTGCTTCTCACCCAGACTAATACTATATCCGGTTGCATTCCAACCAACATATGCTAATAACTCATCCTTGGGAATAGTCTTATACGTTTCGATATCTCTACTCATATCTGTAATTCCCTTCACCAAGGCTTTATTACTTGAGTTATCTCTCATGGAACGTAGGGGATAGACTTCGATGGCATAAATAAACATCGTCTGATATGCCCATACGGACCCATTGTAACTGAATGGCAGAACCAGATAAGGAATACCTCTATCAATAGTATGTGGCATAAGACCACACACCCAACAATTAGTGGTGTTCACTACTAACTGGTGTTGATGGAGGAGTTGCACAAAGGAATTATTCACAAATTTCGACCTTCTAATTTGCTCGTGTTCAGGTAAAATATGAAAAGAATGTAAAGAAACAGTAGTAGGAAAAGACATAGGTTGGGAAGTAGGTGCAAACGGCTGTTGTGTGGCATAGAAAACCAAACCCACACAAGCTAATGCAATATTCAAAAGCATTAAAAAACACATTATTAAAAAACATTTGCTACGAACCATTATACATATTCGGACTTTAGAGTCCATTTTCCTAACATTCTGGGCAGCGTCAGAAAAATCCATCCTCTAACCGTGCTGTTCGCGGCAGTTGGTTCTCTTCCGCTAAGGAATGCACCTGTCAGTCTAGGGAACGCCCTTGGACCAAACAGAACCGTCGACCTTGTGTCTACACGGCTTGCAATCGCAAGTCTTTATGCCGCGACCCTACAGCTGAACCCGGATGGTGGTTCGAAAAAGAAAAAGACAAAAAAGTTTCTTGGTCTGCCAAAGTGTAAATTCACTACATAAAAAAGAAAATATTTATTTGTCCATATGTACAATCTTTCTTGGTCTCAAATCGTAGCGTTCTTTGTCAGGCACAGTCTGATCTTTGAATAGAAGATCCGGATTGTCAATCTTCAGATGAGGAGGCACAGCAGCTTGTAGGACATCATCATCCTCACGTTCAGACCTTGTCCCAGCCAAACGTGCGTCACTGATTGGAACATAACGTGGCACTGTATCAGTCTCTGAATCACCAACACCCTCCTGGACCCACTGGTCGTACGGCAGAGGCAATGATACCCTCTTACAATGTACGCCGTGGATCCAGTTCTTCTTGCCCATAACTCTCACTGCGGTACGCGTTGATAAAAGGACTTGAAATGGTCCAATCCAGCGGGGCTGATCATTCTTTGTCCGCTGAAAGTTGCGTATCAACACCCAGGAACCAGGGTCAATGGCGTGTCCTGAATCTTCAGATGCTTGAGGAAGTGTATCGTAAACCTGTTGGTTTAAGACACGCAATTTAGCTGTCTAAAAAATACAAGTAGTCAACCAGCACGGGATGTTCAATCTCGCTAAACTTTGTTGGCCTCGGCACTCCCCATACATTTGCCGGGTGGCCAAACACGATCTCATAGGGACTGAGTCCAATTCGGGAATGCACTGTAGTCCTTGTTGACAAAAATGCCAACGGCAAAGCATCGGGCCATTGAAAACCAGAACTCGCCTGAATTTTGGCCAATTTTAGCTTCAAAGTGCCATTGTAACATTCCACTAACCCAGCTGATTGGGGATGATTCGCAGTGTGGAACTTCTGACGGATGCCCAAACCCTCACACACTTTCTTCATGATCTGGCCCACAAACTCACTTCCATTATCACTCCACACCATCCTTGGCAATCCGAATCTGGGGGAAAATTCCTTGAGTAGGGCTTTAGCTGTGGACAAGGCAGTATTATCTTTCAGGGGGCATGCCTCTACCCATCTCGAAAAGGCACAAACAACTACAAGGACATATTTTAAATTATTACACCTTTCCATGTGTATGAAATCCAATTGTAGCACCTCGAACGGATACGTCGGAGGCGCAAAGTGACCAGCTGGAGTTGGAGTTCCCTTGCCAGGATTATACATCAGACAAACCATGCAGTTCTTGACCAGATTCTCCGCACACTTAGGAATTCCAGCATTCTGCCATACTGGAGCCAACAACTTACAAATCCCTTTCGCACTAATGTGAGCCATTCCATGCGCCATCGTAACCACTGCAAGCACATACGCATCAGGTAACAACCATCGCTGATGTTCTGACAACTCAGTCCAACAACCAGTCGAATCCAATTTTCCCTTACTCTCTCTCCACACACTCAATTCTTTCTCCGTAGCTTCAGCCTGAATTGACTTCACACTCTCTATCGTATCTTCACACATTCCTCTAGCCAGAACCCATCTTGCTGGGCCCGCAACATACATTCGACTCGGCACATCTTTCGCCGCTTCTTTCGCAACTTCATCCGCAAACGCATTACCACGAGAAACATCATCGGTAACCTTCTTATGTGCACTGCATTTCACGATCGCAACTTGCATCGGCAACGTAAGTGACTTGAGAAGCTCATTCACCAACTGACCATGCTGAATCTTCGTACCATGCGAAGTAAGAAATCCACGTTCTTTCCACAAACGCCCAAAACTATGAGCAACACCAAACGCATACTGGCTATCGGTATACACAGTCACTCTCTTTCCTTTCGACAACACACACGCTCTCGTCAGTGCAATCAACTCTGCTGCTTGGGCTGAATTTTGTGGATACGTGCAGCTTCAACAATCGTACACAATGTCGTCACAGCATATGCTGCAGTCGTATCACCATTCGGGAGCTTGTAGCATGACCCATCAACCCATAGCGTACCATCAGGATCCGAAAGAAATCGATTCTACCCTTCGTCTCCTCTTCTGTCCTCAAAAAACAGTCATGCTGTTCCTGACCATCTGTATCCACAGAAATCGGCAACAATGTTGCTGGATTCAATACATTACATCGCTTGATGTGCACATGACTAGCCAAAAGTATCAACTCATAACCCGACAACCTCGCACTAGTAAGGTGCTCGGTTTTGGTTCGATTTAATAAAGTATCCACTGCATGTGGAACCATCACAACCAACGTATTATCCATCACCAATCCAGCAGACAGTCGGATGGAAACAGCTGCTGCCGCTGTAGCTCTCAAACAGCTCGGCAACACTCTAGCTACCGGATCTAAAGCTGACGAGAAATACGCACATGGACGCTGCTTATCACTAAACTGTTGAGTCAAAACTGACAATGCACAACCCTCTCTCTCGTGAACATAGAGTGTAAAAGGCTTATTGTAGTCAGGAGTACCCAACACTAGAGCAGAACACAACGCATCACGCAATTCAGAAAAACTTTTCTGACAATCATCAGACCACGGAAGAGGATTCGGTGTATCTTTACAAGTCAAAGCCAACAGAGGTTTCGCCAATAGAGAGACATTTGGAATCCACTGTCTACAATACGACGTGATACCCAAGAAAGCACCCACTTCTCTCTGTGTGCTTGGTACAGTCATTTACGCAATCGCTTGAATTCGTTCTGGGGTCAACCTTCTTCCCTCCTTTGACAAGAGATGACCTAAGTAGGTCACTTCTTGGCGACAATACTGCAACTTAGAAGGTGACACTTTATGATGCAAGTCCGACAGATGTCGCAACAAAGAAAGAGTAGCTTCTTTACAAGTTTTCTCATCATCAGCGGCCACCAACAGATCATCCACATACTGAATAAGAGCAGCACCAGCAGGCAACACAAGAGTAACAAGTTGAGTTTTCAAAGCCTGACTATAGATAGAAGGACTTTCACAATAGCCTTGGGGAGCTCTCTTAAACCGGAAGCTTCGGCCTCCTAAAGAGAAGCCAAAAATATCTCTACTCTCCTCAGTAATTGGAATACTGAGGAAAGCATTTTTCAAGTCTATGACTGAAAACCAGGCAGCTGAAGCAGGAATCAAAGTCAACAAAGCAGTAATATCCGGAACAACTGGAAACTGTGGCACAACAATCTTGTTAACCTCTCTAAGATCGATCACAAACCTGTAAACAGGTGGCTGAGAAGAGTCAGTGCGTTTCAGGACAGGCAAAACAGGACTGTTACACACATTACCTCTCGTTTCTTCAATCACACCTTTCTCAATCAGATCATAAATGATTGCTAAAAGCGCTCTTTCACCATCGCTAGAAATCCGATATTGGGAGACGCGCGGCAATTTAACATTCGCTTTAAGCGTTACAACATACGGTGGAATCTGCAAAAGACCAACATCATTGGGACCTGTAGCCCAAAGCGTTTCAGGAAGCGAACTCAATTCCAGCGGCAAACAATCTTTAGACAAATACATTGGAGAAATCACTTTCTTACCAAGAGTAAGTTGTACTCCCGAAGGAGAACAAGACAATGTCGCATACAATCTTTTCAGCAAGTCCAAACCCAACAGATTCTCACTACAACCAGTCGTTAGGATAAGTGGAGCTTCCAATTCACAAGGGCCAATAGAAAGGGACAAAGGATTAGAAACCGGATTACGAACTGGGGCGCCTGAAAATCCTACGGAAACATTGGTCAAGCCAGACAAAGGTGCGCCAGGGAGTTTAGAATGCATAATTGAACTCTTTGTCGCACCAGTATCCAAAAGAAAAGGTTCTACTACACTTGATGTAATCACTTCAACATACGGTCCACTCTGATCTACTGGAACTGACACTACTCCCTTACTTTGTCCATGGCTGTCCTAGTTATCAATATAACCAACACTCTCACCTTCAACATAGTAATCCTCCACATAGTACTGGGCAGACTGACCACTCGGAACATTTTGTCTGTCAAAATAATTCGCAGAACTCTGTAGGGAAGAGGAACGCTCATTCTGGGGGATCACACCACGACCTCGTCCTCTAGGCACTTGCTGAAAACCACCACGTCCTCTCTGACCTGGTGCACCATTCGCACGCTGTAACAAAGTCGGACAATTATTCTTGAAATGACCTTCCTCTCTACAGTAAGCACACTGATTAGGGCCTGGAAAGAATCGCTGAACATAAGGATCAGGTTTCTGTAACAATCTCTGAAATGGCGGAGGTTGCTGAAACTGAGGCTGATTCTGACGAGGCGGATAAGCTTGCTGCAAAAGAACTTTCGTCTTTAAATCTTTAGTTTTCTTCTCTACTTTATCCTTCTCATCTTTATCCCTGTTCTCGTAATATTGGGCAGTAGCCAATATCTGGGCCGACGAAGAAACGGCCAATGAACTCTCAGAGTCCTTTAATTTATTAGAAAGTTCGGGAAGCAAATTAAAGACAAATTTATCCACGAACAACCTTTGACCACCTTCCGTACTCATATCCTGACCACTGTGATCGATAAACGTCTATTCAAACCTAGTGAAGAAGTCAGACACACTCTCGTCTTTCTTCAGCTTGCATGCTGCTAACTTATCCCAATTCACTCGTAAAGCAGGCATCATCGTCTTCATCAAAGTAATAATTCTACCAGGTAATTCTGCAACTAAAGGTTCAGGTTTAGCACCTCCTACTTGTCGACCATCTGCAGCAACAATATTCGCCCAAGTATCTCCTAACTCAGCTGCATGATTCTCATGACGAATCTTTGCCCAGAAAGGTTGCGGTACTACATTACCCATCAACATGTCAACATCAGCTAAATTCATTATACACGCATCTACTGTCTGAGACAACTCTTTGTAGTAACCAGCAGGATTCTTACGAGGATCAGGTAAGGTCTGCTTAAGAGCCAAGACCTCTGCTCTCTTCCAAGGGACATGTACCCATATTCGCTGAAAATGAGGTAAAACAGGCGGATTAGCAGTTGCGTCTCCTTCTTTCCAAAGTGGAGGAACCTCTCTCATTGGATACTGTCTCACTTTCCTCCTAATAGAGAGATCAGGTTCATACAACGTCTGAGACGGAAGTCTAGATCTAAAAGCCAATATCGTCTCTACAGTATCTGTGACATCAGTGTCCACTCTCATCCCTTTAGCAAAATCTGACTGAACATCAAGCACATCCTGCGGAATCGGACCCAACTCATTATCTTCCCATTCCTGACGCAGGAAAGTACACATCACATCGAAAACATACCTTTGCTTAGGCAGTTCCCACTGAAAGAAAACATCCATAACCGCTGGGAAATTATAACTTGAAGCATTTAAAATCTATCTACGAGCCAACAAATCCAACACTGTCCGTTCCTCGGAACTAGGAAGCTGACTACGACTCTACTTACGTTCCGAAACAGGGGTCATATTCAATGACCCAAACAATGGAGACAACAGACTAACAACAGTCTCGGTCATTCGTTTTCGTGCAGAAGGAGAAGAAGCAGACATAAGAACAGGAGAACAAGTATTCTGAGGCAAAGAAGGTGTAGGCATAAGAACAGTCAGAGGCGAAGAAACAGAAGTAGAAGGCAAAGGAGCTTGAGGCAAAACTGGTAGCAAAGATGGCGACCCTAGAGCGGGTTGCACAGGAGAAGGTAAAACCATCTGTGGAGCACCGGGTGGCTGAACAACAGCAGGAGGTTGAACAACAAAGGGTGGAACAACCGGTGGTAATGGAGGCGCAGTAGCACCCTGCACATAAGGAGGAGGCAATCTCAGTAAATGAGAGATCAAAGGATCTTTCTCAAGATCTTTAATCGCTTTCGGAGGAGAAGACGGCAAGGCCGGATAACATTTATCTATGGCCATGCAACGTTGCCTATCTGACTCCTCAATTGCTTTATCTACTTCGTTTTCTTTACACTGCCTAGCATCCTTTTCTCTTTTATCTCTTTTAGCTTGTTTAATTTCTCGTTGTCTGGCTTCTTTACGCCAAAGGCGAAAGGAGTCAAACATTGCCGGCCGGGCTTTCTTCCTAAATAATTTAGTTTCTAAATTGTCTAAAATCTCTGTGTTAAAGCTACCATGTTGGGGCCATTGTAAGACACCATCTTTTCTAGTGTAGTGGACCCATACTTCACTGAACGTAATGGGGCCCACGCCGTGTTTAGAATAGAGCTCATAAGTCGGAGTTACAACCGGAGGTATCGGACACAAATCCTCCAATCGGGAATCCCTGTTGCAACCACAACCAAACCAAGTACCAAATTTGCTACGATTAGGCATCTTCGCTCACTAATCGAGCTTCAAATTTCAAGGGATTATCTCTACCGATACACTCGTAAATATACAAGACCCTCGGCTTTGGAAATTGCAATTTTCAAATCAAAACTAAGGACCAAACAAACTAAGAACCAAAGGACCAAAAACTAAGGACTGGGAGCGACCCACTTATACTTAACTGAGGTATCAGTCACGCCACCAGAAGATCCGTCTATCGTTTCGCTGTACAAAGCATCACAAATGGGTCCAAGACAGGGCGACAGTCAGGGCAGCGGTCCTTCGTAGCCATCAGGAAAGCGGGAAGCCTCGCAGAAAAGACCTTCAGTCCACGTTCGACATGCCGGGGTCGATGAAGTGGTGGCCGTCCTCCAGAATTTCTTAACGAAGCTCCTCACGATCTTCAGGCTTGGACCGGTACCGCTGAAGTCGCCCCACGTTGGAAGCGCCAACTGAAGAACCGGGTTATTTAATACCCAGCGGCGCCAGGGGCATGCCCAAAGTCTTCGGGTTCCACCTGTCTTAGAATACAGAGACACGGAAACTTCTTGGTGGCGTCAAAGATCTAATTTATTCGCTGCAGCCAGTAACAGAAGTCCTAGAAATCATTACGGTATGAGTTCTCAGGAGACTGCCCAATTTTACAAAGCAAGTTATCCCTTTTTATGCCAAAAATCACATTCCAGACAAATACCTAATATTTACAAACTGTCCAATCACATGTATTCACACCAAAGGTATAGCATGACAGTAAAACCCACTTTTCAGTTGCCCAGCCCATGATCAATCATCGGTCAAACCCAACATTCTTCTTTAGACAGGTCGAACGAACCGATAATAAAAAAGGCCACAACCCAATCATAAATAGACCATAAAGAAAGAAGCAGAAACAGGTGAGAGTAGGATAAGGCATATTTGTGTGCAATAAAACTTTACGATGTCCTGTGCTCTAAACCGTAATCTTTTTTTTTTTTTTTTTTGAAAAACCTTTATTGACATGTCAACCAAATACAAGCATGGGCCTACAACCCTCGGGGCCGGCCGCTAAGCAGCTAGATTAACAGAGAGCAATTTTAATCACGTGCAGCACCTCAGGGAGCAGAATCTCCACACTGGCATACTTCGGTCACTGAACAGCCCAGTTAGGAAACCAGGATAT
Source organism: Lissotriton helveticus (assembly GCF_964261635.1). Classification (NCBI taxonomy): domain Eukaryota; kingdom Metazoa; phylum Chordata; class Amphibia; order Caudata; family Salamandridae; genus Lissotriton; species Lissotriton helveticus. Next base: position 1,955,895,125 of record NC_136068.1, on the reverse strand, counting down.
AAAAGGTTTTCATTTTATATTATAGGATGGAAGGAGCTGGTGCCAAACAATTTCCCAGCAGCAAAAAATGGCAGGCAGAATAGCAAGCGCGGCAACAGTAAACGGTAATCGATCAAATCAATGGCGCTGAAACAAGAGGTTCAGGATGTGAAGAGACGCTACGATCAATTCGCGCCTGCAGACACTCGCCTGAAAACCCCAGGGAACACCACGAAAATTGAGGCAACAGGATATTAGCCTTCAATAAAGATATAGTTGGGAAGCCAAAACAGGAAATGAAGCAACAATAACTAAGTACTACAACTCAATGTCCTACTCGTGGAAGCAATAAACAGTAAAAATTACATAAGTACACATCACAGTAGTCTTCCCAATGAAAACGAGACCTAGTCCCCCATCTAGCGAACAAGTATACCAGAAAGAAAGAAGAAGATAGAAGAAGAAAAAAGAGGCCATAGAAACAAAGAAAAAACAAAAAACACGTCCCATCCCCCAACCCCCCACCCTGCATACCAGCAGAAGGCTACGCCCCCTCCCCTATAGGCATGCCTGTCGCCCCAGAAAAGAAACCCCGCGCATGGAAATAATGGAGGAGGGCCCTAGCACCGGGCCCATTCACGCCCCACCCCCCCACATACCAGAAAAGCATGTAAGCCCACCAAGATGGAAAGTGAGCGTCAATTTATGGCCATCTCAACCCCCCAAAGTCACAAGCACAAGCCAAGGTCCACGTCTTCACCGGGATCACCCATAAAGTACCGTAAACAGTCAGCGTTCATCCCTGGCCGGTCCGAACAGAAACAGACAGACTCCCCATTCCACGAGCAAGCAAAGCCGATGATCCAACCGTCCCAGTAGAAGCCACCCAGGGGCTCAGCAAAAGCAGTGGCACAGAGTCAACATCACTTCTCCAGGTTACATTTTCCGTCGTCGAGAGAACACGGCGCATTCGATCGGGAGGTGGGTCAACAGGCAGGAAAGTAGAAAAATCAGCAGACACGCAACTCGGGCCACCGTGCTCACTAGTCTCACAATCCAACACTGCACATCCCAGGGAGTCCTCGGCGTCAACGGAGTGGGCAAAGCCGGGCCCCAGATCCACCCTGTAGCCATCCGCCCATACCGATCCCGTGTCAGGAGCAATGACCGCCTGTGAGCCATTGATGGCCAACCACCGATGTTTCAGAGCTGAGTGCAAGTCTGTAATGGCCAGAAAGACATCCCTCACTGTAAGCTCCATTCTACCTCCGTCGATACACACAAAGCTTTCCTTCTTTAGGGACCCTCCGGACGGGAGAAAGCACATTCTCATCAGGCAGCTGGGGTATTAATATCAGCTCGCGGCGTGTGAACGGGTTATGGCGGAGCACACTCGAACCCCCACACTCATGCGATGCCACCACCGCTCACAAGCCGCTTCCAGGAGGGGAATCTCCTCCCGATGCCCGCCTCGGAAGGTGTGTGATCACCCACCAGCAGCCCCCGGAGAAGGTCCGATACGGGCTGTGAACTCCGTCTTGCGCCTCGGGACGGTCACATCCACAGAAGCCATAAAAAAATACGTGCCACAAGGCTCGGGGGTCCGGCGCCGTGTCCAGCTCGTGCACCCACGGCGATTCAGCGAGCTATAAGTCCCGGCCCGGATCACCGGTCCGTCGTGGCCGACTAGGGCCGTTGTTGTTCGCTTCCCAGTCGGCTGCAGCACCACTCGAGGTCCCGGCTTGGCCACAATAAAGGCCGCAACCTTCACGACGACGTTTCTCGGCCGTCCGGGGCGGTCGCCATTCCGCAATTGTACGACTGGGTACCGCATCCGCTCATCTACGCGGGGCCACGGCTGAGATGCAGGATCATTACCAGGATGATGCGGGAGGAGAGGGCGAGCAGCGGAGCCGGGCTTCTCTGCGGCCATTTTGGTCATCGTCTTGGCTCCTCCCCCCTGATCCTTAATCTTGATCAGCTAAAGGGCAGGAACTGGTTTACCAAGGTCAGCTTCAGGCAACAGGGTCAGTTCAATCAGGTTAAACAGGAGTCAGCACGAACTGGAGCTAAGGTGTACATGTCCTTAAAAAGACTAGTTCAGCCACAGTCATCGGCCTATGTGAGGGCAACCACAAAATTGCTGCCATACACAAAATGGAACCCAAGGGTTCAGAACAAAATCCCCCAAAAAAGTAGTGAATCCATCGTCTAACGTGATGAAGACACTCATACATGCCGCACTAACTTGTTACGGTTTGCTAATATCAAATTCGTAACGAAAACATGACCTTTATGAAACGGGTTCAGAATTCACGGAACCTCACAGCTGCTCCTCCCTCCCACTTAGCCTCTTATGGAGGAAGCCGCGCGGAAGTGCAGCGGATGCGCGCAGCGGGCGCGCAGCGGGCGCGCCGCTGGCGCGCCAAAGGCAAGCCCGTCTGCGCCTCCCTCAACGCACTCAACACCAGACGAGCAACTACCTGCTACCGAGCCATCCCGTAGCGAACCCATGGACCCTTCACCTGTCAAGCCTGCAAATACACATGCCTCTGAACCTAAAGACCACCCACCGGACCTCGCAACAACAACAACCACCTCAAGTGCATCCTACTCAACACACGCTCCATCCACAAGCATGCCGTCGAACTGAGGGAGCTCCTGGACACAACAGCACCAGACGTCTCCTTCCTCACGGAAACCTGGATGAACCCTTTCTCGGCCCCAGACATAGCCATAGCCGTCCCGGACGGCTACAAGATCACGCGTCAACCAAACCGGAGGAGGAATCGCCATAATCTACAGGAACACCATCAACATCACGACCGGCACCGAAGACACACTCTCCGCCGCCGAACACCTACACTTCCAGATTCACACCGACCCCAAGACCACCCTTAGAGGAACGCTCATCTACAGACCCCCGGGCCCACGCACACAATTCAGCGAAACCATCGCCGACTTCATCAGCCCGCACGCCTTAGCCTCACTAGAATACATCCTCCTCTGGGACCTGAACTTCCACCTGGAGAAAAACAGCCACAACAACACCACCACCCTGCTCGACAACCTCGGACTCAAGCAACTGGTGAACACCCACATCGACTCCATCTTCTCAGCCAGCAACCACGTCTCCTTCAGCCACTCCTCTGGACTACATTGGACCGACCACAGATGCATCCACTTCACCTTCAAAAAGAAAACTTCCCACCATCGCACGCAACAAATCCCCCGCAGATGCTGGAGCTAAATCACCACAGACCAGCTCCTCTCATCGCTGAGCCAGAACCCACCAGCCAACACCGCTGACACCAACAACGCAGCCCACAACCTCACACAGTGGATCACCAACTGTGCCGACAACCTCGCGCCACTAAAGAACCCCCCAGGCGTGACCAGCAACAGGAAAACTTCATGGTTCACAGACGCCCTCAAAGAATCAAAGAAATCCTGCCGAACCCTCGAAAAAACCTGGCGCCACGAACAAACTACAGAAAACATGACAGCCCTCAAGATCGCCACCCGCAAACACCACCAGCTGATCCACACCACCAAAAGGACATCATTCAAAGAGCGACTAGACAACAACACCCACAACAGCAAGGAACTCTTCAACATCGTCAAAGAGCTCTACAACCCCGGCGCAAGCAACAAAAACATCACACCGTCACAAGAACTCTGCAACTCCCTCGCCACATTCTTCCACCGAAAGATCGCAGATAAACACGACAGCTTCGGACCCCAGACTCCGCCTCCAGTCACCGAACCAGCAACCCCCACCACCAACCTCAGCGCCTGGACCCCCATCAGCTCTAAAGACACCACCAACATCATGAACTCCATCCACTCCGGCTCCCCCTGGGACCTTTGCCCCCATCACATCTTCAACAAAGCCGACACCATCATCGCACCCCTTTCCGGAACGTAATAAACATCTCGTTCGCGTCAGCCACCTTCCCCGAGAGCTGGAAGCACGCAGAATTCAACGCCCTTCTGAAGAAACCCACAGCGGACCCAAAGACCTCAAGAACTTCTGCCCCATCTCTCTTCTTCCCTTCCCGGCCAAAGTCATTGAGAAAACCATCAATAAACAGCTGACTGCTTTCCTTGAGGCAAACAACTCGCTCGACCCATCCCAGTCCGGATTTCGAGCCAACCACAGCATCAAATTCACCACACACACCACATCCACCACCACATCCACCATCACCACATCCACTACCACCACACCCACCACCACATCCACCATCACCACCACATACACCACATCCACCACATACACCACATCTGCCACCACCACATCCACCACCACATCCACAACCACCACATCCACCAACACCACATCCACCAACACCACATCCATCACCACATCCACCAACACCACATCCATCACCACATTCCACCACCACATCCACCACCACATCCACAACCACCACTACATCCACCATCACTACCACATCCACCACATCCGCCACCACATCCACCACCACCACATACTCCACCACCAACACATCCACCACCACATTCACCACCACATCCTCCACCACATCCACCACCACATCCACCACCACATCCACCACCACCACATCCACCACCACCACATCCACCACCACCACATCCACCACCACCACATCCACCACCAAATCCACCAACACACCCACCACCACCACATCCACCACATCCACCACCACATCCACCTCCACCACCACATCCACCACATGCTCCACCACCACATCCACCACATCCTCCGCCACCTCATCCAGCACATCCACCACCACATCCACCTCCACCACCACATCCACCTCCACCACCACATCCACCACCACATACACCACATCCTCCACCACCACATCCACCACCACAGCCACAACCACATCCACCACATCCTCCACCACCACATCCACCACCACCACCACAGTCACAGTCACCGACGACATCAGGACCCTGATGGACAGCAGACAAACAACCGTCCTCATTCTCCTGGACCTCTCGGCCGCCTTCGATACCATATGCCATCGCACCCTAATAACCCGCCTCTTCACCACTGATATCCAAGGAAAGGCCCTGGACTGGATCACCTTGTTCCTCTCCGACAGAACCCAGAGAGTCCGCCTCCCTCCCTTCCGCTCAGAAGCCACCGAGATCATCTGCGGCGTACCCCAAGGATCCTCGCTCAGCCCATCCTCTTCAATATCTACATGAGCCCCCTCGCCGCCATCGCACGCAAACACAACATCAACATCATCTCCTACGCCGACGACACCCAGCTTATACTTATTTTTTATTTATTTTGAAAGTTTTGTATAGCGCGAACAAGATCTTTGCAGATATCAGAGCGCTTTACAAACGAGAGGAACATCGTGTGAGTAAATAGCAATTGGGGTGGGGAAGGTACATGTGGGAGCATAGTCAGCCAGATACATCAATAGTGATACAAGTACAAATAATTGATAGCGTAAACACTCAGGCAGGTCAATAACCCGCGTCATACAAAAAATGCAAAAAAGATTAGTAAAACTGAATGGTACAACGTCTGTAAATATCCTCCCCAGTAATAATTCACGTGTATTTAGCCATGAGGATAGCTTTTACTTCTTTCTTGAAAAGCATGGTAGAGGAAATGAGTCTGATTTCAGGGGGGAGGGAGTTCCAGATCCTGGGTGCATACTCTCCCTCACCAAAGACCCAGCCACCGCCAAAACCAACCTACAGGAAGGAATGAAAGACGTCGCAGAATGGATGAAGCTCAGCCGCCTGAAGCTGAACTCAGACAAGACGGAGGTCCTCATCCTCGGACAATCCCCTTCCACCTGGGACGACTCCTGGTGGCCCTCAGCACTGGGCTCCGCGCCGACACCCTCGGACCACGCACACAACCTGGGATTCATCCTGGACTCCTCCCTCACGATGACCAAGCAAGTCAACGCCGTCTCGTCATCGTGCTTCAACACCCTACGCATGCTCCGAAAGATCTTCCGGTGAATCCCCACTGAAACCAAAAAGACAGTCACCCAGGCCCTCATCACAAGCCAACTAGACTACGGAAACGCCTTATATGCCGGAACCACCACTAAACTTCAGAAACGACTACAACACATACAGAACGCCTCTACACAACTCATTCTTGACATCCCTCGCCACAGCCACATATCCGACCACCTGAGAAACCTGCACTGGCTCCCCGTCAACAAGAGGATCACATTCAGGCTCCTCACCCACGCACACAAAGCACTCCACGACACGGGCCCCGAATACCTCAACAGCCGCCTCACATTCTACACTCCCACCCGCCAGCTCCGCTCCGCCAGCCTCGCCCTCGCTACCGTCCCACAGATTCGCAGAACCACCACCGGAGGAAGATCGTTCTCCTACCTGGCAGCCAAAACATGGAACTCCCTCCCTGCACACCTACGAACGACCGAGGACCACCTCTCCTTCAGGAAACACCTCAAGACCTGGCTTTTTGAGCAGTAGTAGCACCCCCCCCCTTTCAGCGCCTTGAGACCCTCATGGGTGAGTAGCGCACTCTATAAATGTTGTGATTGATTGATTGATTGACAGGGTGAGGGTGGGGAGACAGAACATTGGACAGGAGTGAGGGTGGGGGGACACAACATTGGACAGGGTGAGGGCTGCGTCCGTGTGTCTCATCGTCACGTGTCATGAGAGTGAGATGGCACCCCCAGAGGTGGATGACACGTGGGTGAGGGTCCCCATCGCATGGGGACCGAGTGAGACCCCCCGGTCCCCCCCGCTTCTCTCCCTGGGAGGAGAAGATGCAGGCACTACCCCCCTCTGGAGACACAGAAGCATTGGTAGCTGCAAACAGTGGTGCGTGCCCTGCACACGTGCTCAGCTGGGCTGTACCTTCCACTGGGACCAATGAAAGAATGAACAGGTGTGCAGCAGGCTTTGCCACAGATGTGTGTGGGTCACAGGCCACAGAATCCCCGTGGCCATGTCCTCTTAGCCCCCAGTTCCACCCCCACACAGTATACAAATATATATATTTATATATATATATATATATTATATATATATATATATATATATATTACCTACTGGCGGTCGCCAGTAGGTATATATAGTTAGGATTTTTTCCCTATGGGATTTTTGAAAATTCTATGTCTAATAACTTTGGCGTTTGTGGACGGAATTGGCTGAAATTTTCAGCAAAATGGAACATTTTGTTTCTGAGCAGCCACTGGAAATTTGGGGGGAGTTGGTCCAGGGGGGGCCGAGAAAAAAGGGGGGTCCCAAAACGTGTTTTTAACATTGAGTTTTCCATAGGGCGGTTAGCCTCATTTTTAGCCCGAACGGCTGAATGGATTTGCACGAAACTTGGCAAATTTGTAGGGACTGGTAGCCCGATGTGCCTTTTGTAGGTCTCAATGTATGTGCTCCAGTGGATTTTGAGAAATTAACGTTCAAAAAAAGATATATATCTAGATCCGCGCCTGGAGCGCTCCCGGATACGCGTACGGGAGAGCGCTCCAGGCGCGCCACGCGACTTGCGCACGGCAAGCTGATTGGTTCTCGGGTGTCTATAAACATTCGAAACAGTCCGCAGCGGCCGCCATCTTGTGTCTCGGTAGGATTGAGACACAAGAGGTGGCAAAAATCAAAGGGGGAAATGAGCAAGAGGGGGCAGGGTACACACCCCCTGACCCCCTAGGTTTCATGTGGGGGCCATAAAAGGCTCCCGCGGGTGAAAAAAATAAATAAAAAAAAAATCGATTTTCGCGGGGGTGAGCGCCCGGTACGCGCACCGGGGAGCGTACGGGGGAGCGTACCATGGAGATTAAAAATGACAGACTTTAAAAAAAATAAAGCTTCTTTTTAAAAATTGGAGGTAGTTCTGAAAAGAACTTTTTTTTTCATTTTGTTGTTTTATATATATTTTTTTTTTGTTTTTTTTGTTTTATATTTTTTTAGACTTTTTAAAACAATTTTATATTTTTTTTGTATTTTTTTCAAGGGAAAAACAAAAACAAGGATTGCAAAACTGCTCAACAGGAGCAAAAAAAATTGAAAATTTAGGGACTGGAAGAGCAGCGGTGTTGCTGTTTCTTTAGAGCAATCAGTTCAACACTCTGCTCCCCATAGCAGAGCAGTTCGTCACACTCTGCGCACAAAAATTTGATGCCCGCAAACACCGGCTGAATGTTAGGGATCATTCTTCCACGGGGTGGTCCCGAAGGTGTTGCTCCACCAGTGGAGGTGCTGCCGCCATCTGTTGGTACATTCCGTGCCAGCTCTCTGACACTCTCCCTGGCAAAGTTGTTAGGGTGTCTTCTTTTGACATGCCGGATCAAATTGGCATTGCCAAAACTATATTTTTTCAGAGGATTGCCTCTGGATAAACTACTCCCACATATTTTGCATGTTACTTTGGGAGCGTTCACTTTTTTCTGTCCTTCTGGGATGTCGTAAAATTTCCAAATGAAATGGGTTTTTTTCTTTTGCTGAGGAGGGTCCTCATCCAAAAATCCCTCTGAATCACTGCTGGATGACTCTCTTGCAGCCATTGCTGGAGATCAGAAAAGTAGGAGATAGAGTAGACACAACAGCTCTTGCTCTCTCCAAGTACAAAGCAATAGTGAGAGAAATGGGTGGGTTTCACACAATTTGGAAAAAAAAAAGTTCTGAACCAATGAAAAGTGTTATTTTAAAGTCACATGGTTTGACGCGCTTACGCTACGCGCCCGGGGCGCGTCCCGGGCGTGTATCGTAAGCGCATCGGGGCGCTTACGTTGCGCGATCGTATGCGCTTCCGGGTGCGCTTACGCGGTGCGTCATAAGACGCATCTCGCGGCTACGCGATACGTGTCTTATGACGCAAGGCGTGGCGGCTACGCGATACGTCACGATGTTGTTTTCGTTCTCGACAATAGCGCTTCCGGGACGCGCATTAGTACGCGCCTCGGGGCGCGCCGCCAGATTGCGCTTACCCGTGCGTTCACCTGTCCGCGCCCCGGGAGCGCACTAAAAATAATATTAAAAAAAAATAAAAAAATTATAAAATATAAAATTAGATTTAAAATGTATTATTTTTATAAAGATTTGCTATTAAAAAACCTATGAAATTCACTGAAAAAACCATAGGTTATAGACCATATATAGTTAGGAATTAGCATTTACAAAACCTTGAAAATTCACTGAAAAAACCATAGGTTATAGACCATATATAGTTAGGAATTAGCATTTAAAAAACCTTATTTTACTCACACAAAACCATTGAAATTCCATATATAGTTAGTTGCAGTAACTATATATCGCGCACCCGCAATCCACTGCTGATCATGTCACATATTACATCATTCATGACATGGTCAGTGACATCACTGATGACATCACTGATGACATCTCAAATGACATCACTGATGACATCACTGATGACATCTCAAATGACATCAGTGATGACATCATGACACACCAATACCAGTTACTACATACGCACTCACTGATTCCTACGTCTACACACACATTCACTCATTCACCCATACAATCACTCATAAATACAGTCACTCATTATTACAACACTATCATATGCACTCATACACCTAGTCAGTCCTGTGAAGAATCAATCACACTTCGATTTCCTCATCTATACAGTTAAACACAGAACACCATACTTTTCACACATAAACTAACACATACTTACTCTCTTATACAATCACTGATACAAGTACACATTGATATGCACAGTCACACACCTCCCAGCCAGCCACACACACACTCAGTCTTCCATACATCCACTCATTCTTCAATATGTAAAACATATTTAAACTTTACAAAAACACACAGACACTAGATGATGTCATCAGTGATGTCACTGACCATGTCATGAATGATGTAATATGTGACATGATCAGCAGTGGATTGCGGGTGCGCGATATATAGTTACTGCAACTAACTATATATGGAATTTCAATGGTTTTGTGTGAGTAAAATAAGGTTTTTTAAATGCTAATTCCTAACTATATATGGTCTATAACCTATGGTTTTTTCAGTGAATATATATATATATATATATATATATATATATATATATATATATATATATATATATATATATATATATATATATATTGGACAATATATCGCCCGAACACATAGCATAGAAGTAGGAAATCATCCGCCACTCCGAGGTAGGAAAAAAGTCTTCACTTTATTTTATAGGACAAGGTATAACATCTACGCGTTTCGGGAGTTCAAGCTCCCTTGTTCACGATGCTTAGCAACCATTTTGACGAGGTTAAAATACACAAAACAGTGGTAATGAAAAGCGATGAAGGACATAGGAAACAAGGTATCACATTCCATTTTGTCAGGTGAGGGAGCCATTTTGAAATGTGTTAAATGTAACAACATTCAATTATCTTGATAACCTAAAGTAATCTTTTTTTCAAAAGCCATTTCAAAGAGTACATTCGTAATTCTTTACCTTTTCATGAAAGTGCAAGTGCATATGAAAAAATCTCATTGGCAGTTACTCAGTTTATATAAAATTATCCTTGACAGTGAGAGCCCCTCCATATTGATAGTCCCACAACTTTTCTAAAGTGCTAGTGCAAACAGTCTTACGCTTGGAATCTTAATTGGTTCGTAAATGGTTAAAGGGAAGAAAACATATATATGATAAGGTGATGTAGACACCAATAGGTACATAAACTCATCGAGTACCTTTCTCCTGCTCTTATTGCATTATGCTCAAAATAAAGTGCCAGTGCATTTGTAAACAGTAATTCTTCTTAATGTAAACAATTCACTCTTATATATGTCAATCGGGCTGTAAATGGATTTTAAAACTAACACCAATATATACAAACAATAATTCATCCTTAATGTAAACAATCCACTCATCTTTATGTAAACCCGACTTAAGTACAGTACTCTTTAAAAATAATATAAAGTGCAAGTGCATTAGTAGTAAAAAATACCACTTCCTATGTAAACAATGATGATCTCTCAATGTAAACATTTCACTCTATTAAAAAACCAACTTAAATACAGTACGACGATATACAAAAAAGTGCAAATGCAAGTATATGTTATATGTCTCTTTCCTCGAAATCATTCTGTTTCAATTATTTCATTCCAATAAGTAAAGTGCAAGTGCAAGATCATTCCTATATTGTGGGATCTAATCATCATAATCTTTATAATACCCATCTTGTCATCGCAATTCACAGACATCATTACCACTGTAAAATATAAAACAAGGTTTAAAAACACAATCAATTCCTAGTTCTTAGTGCAGATTTTCATAATAGAAGCTCATGTTTTTCATATTCATTTAGGACAGGCAAGTGTAGAGATCTTCATCCTCATTCAACCCCTGCGGTTCTTTACAATTAAATTCTAGAATAAAATATGTCTGTAGCCTGCGTAGTTGTCTTTCTCTGTCTCCCCCTCTCTTCTTTTTGGGGACCTCTGCTACGCATGTATACTGTAGGCCTGCAGGGCTACTCTGGTGGAAAGATTCAAATTGCCTCGCAATGGGGTAAGTTCTGTCCTGATTGATAATCGCCCGCCTGTGTTGAAGGATTCGTTGGTGGACAGGTAGGGTTGTGCTGCCTATATATATCTTTGGACAAGGACATTGTAGAAGATATACAACAAAGCTGCTTTTGCAAGTAATGAAACCTCTAATAGTTATAGTTTTATTAAAAAAAAATCTAAAATCAGTGCGATTCATGTCGTGTTGGCACGCCTTGCATTTCGAACACTTTTTAAAGCCAGGTTTTTGTGTAAGCCAGTTAGTGATACCCTTCTTTTTATTCTTGGCAGTAAATTTGCTCCTCACAATCAGGTCCTTAAGGGATTTTGATTTTCTAAAAGTAATCTCAGGATTCCTTTTAACTCTAGGGCCCAATACTGGATCGTTTTTTACAAGATACCAGTGTTTCTGCAGGATAGATCTAATTTCCTTATGTTTTGTGTTAAAAGTGGTTATAAATCTAGAGTTATCTTCATCTCTCATCTGTTTGTTTTTGAGTTCTAGAGGGTTCAAATAGTATCTTTTGTCTCACTAAATTCTTAGCATTTTTGATGCCCCTTTCAGAATATCTAATTTGTAGCCTCTTTGGGTGAATCTCTCAGTCATCTCATGTTCAATTCTATCATATTCATCCTCGCTACTGCAAGTTCTCCTTGCCCTGTAGTACTCTCCAAAAGGAATACTCCTTATCAATGCTTCTGGATGAGCACTTCCCGCATGGAGGACTGAATTTCCAGCTGTAGCTTTGCGAAAGATAGTTGTTTCTAATCTTCCTGCAATGGGTTTAATTCAAATATCAAGAAAATCAATAGTTGTCTTGCTGTGATGGCCTACCAACTCTAGATTTAAGGAGTTTTGATTAAGATCATTGATGAACAAATTGATGTCTGTCTCCGTGCCCTGCCGCAGCACGAAGACATCATCAATAAATCTGACCCACAACAAGACATGATCAATCCACTGGTCCAGGGGACCGCCCCTGAGCACCCGTTCCTCCCACCAGCCGAGATGTTGATTAGCATAACTGGGGGCAACATAGGTGCCCATCGCGTTCCCCCTTTCCTGCAGATAGAGATCATCAGCAAACATGTGTATATATATATATATATATATATATATATATATATATATATAATGTTTTTCCGTCGTAGTCTCCGCTCTCGACACAGCGGGTGAACTTAAACTGCATGTTTGAAAAATAAAGGTCAGTGACACATCTGATGCGGAGTGCGGCCTTAAATCAGAGCAATCTGTGGGGATATGTTTAACGCGGCGGCTACGGCCATGGAGGCGACACACCGCCCAACACTCAAAGGGTCCGCAAGGGAGATAAAGAACCCTCTCTGTATGGGCACATCGGAAAATTAATTGCATCATGCAGGTTTCGTTCTGGGGCCCACTGGAGGGCTGTAAAGTAACACGTCCTGGAACAATGAGCAGAGAATCAATCCACTGGAGGATTTAAAGATGCATAAATGAACTACGCCTACCAGCATGCATTGAGAACACTAATTTAGGCACACCGGAGGCCAATTGAAAAGTCAAGAAATGCGAGGGAGACGTGGTTGCAGCAATAGGACTCTCTGCTTCAGGCCTCTGATGAGAAGCGCAAATGCTTTGAAACGTACGTAAGGCCAAGGACTCAATAACTGGGACTTAAACTGCATGTTTGGAAAATAAAGGTCAGTGACACATCTGATGCGGAGTGCGGCCTTAAATCAAAGCAATCTGTGGGGATATATATATATATATATATATATATATAATGTTTTTCCGTCGTAGTCTCCGCTCTCGACACAGCGGGTGCCTCAGCTCACGAGGACAGACTCGCGCAAACACTGCCACGTCTTGGAAAAGAATGCTGAGCACTCCAGGCTTTCAAAATACAAATAATTATTTTATTTGTTGAGCAACCACCAATAAAAAAGAAACTTACAAACGTGTTTCGGCCGCCTGGCCTTTCTCAATGTCAGTGAACCTCGATGAATCATCACCTTATAAACAAAAATTCCATTCATTGGGCAGTTCAGTCGGTCAAAACAACAAAGAGGGACTGAACACCTAAATGCCCCTAATTTTAATTACAAACAGAGTGACCATTTTGTAGCATGCAAATTCATTGCCTATTATGAACACATTTCAGAGTTTCCTTTGTCTTAAATAATATATCCCTTAGATTCATAGTCTTATTAATTACATTATTGTTTAGAATTTGTGAATGATCAATGAATATGGCACATCACAACAATTCAATACCCTAAACTTAGAAAAAATCTTATGAGGAAGAAATTAAATAATGGAAAATAGAACCGTATATTCTCACTGTTTCTAATTTGGAAGAGTCGTACATTGCATTATTTAGACAGTTCATTTCTCAAGTTCATCAATTCTTTGTTCTGATTGTTCCCACCAACCTCTCAAGTAGTGTACAATATATATATATCTACTCTCTAAACTCCAAGTGTTCAAACTGCATCATGCCCTGATTGGGCCTACTCTTGATCGAGCACACAGTCGCCACCACTGGAAACGTAGAATTGCATTGGAGGGAAACCATCTCAATACATATTATAAATGTACAATCTAGGTATGCTTCCCAAGGATATCCAGTTTATATATACAGAACAAAACTGGTACAAAAATGAATGACTTGGCATTTTGATTATGGCACTATGAGTGTAGCCTGTTTTCAACCTATTTGAGTTCACAGTTCTTCCTCACAGTTGAGACCCATCGGTACTCTAGTTCCTAATTTCACTATGTACCTGGACTCCATCTGTCTCAAGAGTCTAACTCTATACCCCCCCATGTCTTTGTGGGTCATTTGATCGATCCAGAAGAACCGTAATCTGTCACTTATGGTTTGGAGCTTCTGGGAAAAGTGCCTTGCAACATAGATAGGTGTTCTCCTGATTAGTAATGACCCTGGTATGTTCCAGAAGTCATCTCTTGGCCTGATGCAATCATTTAAAAGAGCTCATTGTATATATATATATCTGTATCACAATTCACATTGGAAATTATAGCAAATCCACCTTTTCTGCATATTTAATACAGATGTTTCAACATTTTCCGGACCCATTTATGTTGGGCTATGAATTTAAGCTTATCCCTGACTGACATATTTAGTTTGTCCATATGTTCCTAGTATATGATGTAGAAAATACACGCTGGCTCTATAAGTTACATGCCACTCATGAACTGCAGCACCCAATGTGCCATCCACAGGGCAAAAACCCGGATTTTAAATATTAATATGTCACACCTAAGTACACTGTGATACATCTTCCTCGGATACAGCTTCAGGCTTGCCCTGCTGGATGATTTTGAGCTTCACAAAAAAGACCAAGGGCCAGATGTAGGTCGCCAATTACCGGTCGGTAACGGCCGATCACGGCCGTTACCGACTGGTATTTGGGATTTGGCATGTAGGGGGCATTTTATTTACAGAATCGGTATATTTACCGATTCAGTAAATTTACAGAATCGGTAAAATACCGAATCGGTGAATTTACCGATTCTGTAAATCAAGATGTAGGTGGCACTGTAATCAGTGCCACAGGCCCTTACTGAATCGTTATTTACCATGGAATACTATTCCATGGTAAATAACGAATTCCAGTGTACATGCACATCTGTGCATGTACACCTGTGCCATGTGGCACACAGACATGCCCTAAGGGCATGTCTGTGTGTCACATGGCACACAAGCCAGAAACAGGGGTGCAACAGGGTTTCAAAGTGACACCCTGTGCCCCTTGTAAAATCGGTAATTTTACCGATTCGGTAATTACCGAATCGGTATTTGCTATTGAATCCTATGGGCTTCAAGGCCCATAGGAATCAATGGCATTTACCGATTCGGTAATTACCGAATCGGTAATTACCGAATCTTAACGATTCAGATTTTTTTCCGAATTATTTACCTACATAGCAATTACCGAATAGTGAATACCGAATCGGTAAAATTCGGTATTTACCATTCGGTAATTTGCTATTACCTACATCTGGGCCTAAGTCAGGAGGTAAAATTTGGACTGGGACAAGCCCACTTGGGGTATCTGACCACCGCTCCATCTCAATCGACATACAATTGTGCCTAGATCCCAGTCTAACATGTCCATAGCTATCAGTGGCGCTTTGTGCTTTTTGGCACTATTTTTACCTACATCTTTAAAAATGTATATCTCTACTTCCCCTACTGAATTTTTGTTTTTTGATTTTGTTCTGTTTATTTAATGGTGCTCTATTTTACTAATTGGTTTGTGATTATTATTGTTTGGGGTTCTGATTAATACTCTTTTGGTACTGCATACATAACTTGAACATCACCCTAAGTTTGCCTGCTCTGTGCCATAGCTACCACATGACTGAACTCAGGGTAATTTAATGACTTTAGGGTGCACCCTTTGAAGCTGGTGTCATTATTCCTTGAGGTGGGCAACCACCCACCCAAGATGTTAATTTATTTTCTTCCAATAACTATGATGCAATAGGGGCACCCGGGATTCAGTTATTTATTTGTACTGGTTTTATTGAAATGTGTTGGGTATTTTATAGGTGTAGAATGTGACAGAGCTGTTTTGTTGGTAGAATTCTGCCAACAATGAGGCTGTGCAAGTTCTGTCTAGTGAGGGCTGCCTGAGAATGACCATTTGTAGGTGTTCCTTAAACAAAAATATAGTAAGTGATTACTGGAATTTGTTATCTAATTAAACCCAATTAGGGGAGGTCAGATTGTCTATACCAAGCTGATGTAGAAGCATAGTGATGTTAAGAAGGGCCTCACTACTGGCAATGGGTGGTCAGTCAATAAGGACAAAAGTAAGAAAGAAAAGAGAGGCTTACAAAATGCAACATTTAAGTTTGGACTCATCATTACACTCAAAATCCTCATTATCCAATCTTGTAATTGATGTGGTCACGGTCTTGCTCCGGTCTATCAGAATTCCCCAAAAAATCATATGCTGCACTGAAGCTGCATGATCAAGATCAATTATTTTTCAGCTGGAGTCTGGAATCACTTCCTTCGATCTGGAATCTATAATGCAAAGGTGGTGGAGGACTACCTTTCAGTTTAAATGATTCATTCTGTGAATTGTGGGATTGTGACTATTGGAATACATCTAGCCTAGCATGTGGCTTTCAAAGTACCAACAGAAAACCAATTTTAAAATTGATTAGGAATCTTAAAAATCTTTCAAGCTTTGATAGGGCTACGCATATTCTATCAATGTATTTATAAAGAGTATTCAGATATAGAAACTTTGGATATTTTCACTATGGAAGAATGCTCATCAAATTTTAATGTGGTTGAACTGTATTGTTTTCAATAATAAACTACATTGGCCATTGTAACACTATGGTGTATTCTTCTTCGCATGCATAGTATTTCATTTTTGATAGGTTCTAACATTTATGTGTCACAGAAGGTAACTAGGGTACCAAGGAGGTAGCGCTAGGTAATAATCTTGATTCACCCACACTCCATGAAAGTTAAATGCCACCCGTGGACTGAAGTACCTGAAGTGCCATCCATAAGACAGAAATGTGTTTGCCTTTTGAAATGGTCTTCAGCTGAAGTCAAGCAGAATACATTTTATACACCCACAAGCATTAGCAAAGCCAATAGGTCTCCGCTTTAACAGGGAAGTCCTGATGTACAGGCCTTGAGATTCCTTTTTAAATTATTCATCTGAGCTGGCCGTAAGCCATGTTGGAAAGGTAAAATAAAAAAATTGATTAAAAATGGCTGCTGGTATGTCACGATGAAAGACTATGCCAGCATGTTCAGAAAATGTTTTGTTACTGCTATCCTTAGCTTATGACTATGCATTTGAATTAAAGAAACGATTGGTATAACATAATAATGGTATTAAGCTCCAATATGAGCACTCTTCATTTCAGGTTTCCCAGAACTACTAACAATGCACAAGGTCATCTAAGAAAAAAACAGATACATTGTCACAATATTGAGGTTAAATCAACTAACTCTAGCATTGAAGAGGAAATAAATATTATTCATTTAATGTATTGGTAAAAAATAACTACTGGAGTTTTTCAACATTCAAGCTCGCTCCGATGAAAAGATTAGGGCACTGTTTAATCTGTGCTAGTGTTTGTTGGTGTTCTTACTATGGAACACCTGCACAAATTTATGACAGATTACCACATGGTGACGCTTTCAGTTAATCGTTAAATAGCACATGAGCAAAATGTTTAAAAATCTAGTATGCAAATAATAAATAACAATACCAGAGTGCTCATGTGATTCTTACAGTTTTGGGTTAGCTAGTATAGTTCACATTGTCACATTAAGACTGTATTGGTAGTCAGGTGTTTTTGGTACTGGTGTTTAGCAGGCTCACAGAGACGGTAAGTGGTGCAAGCTACATTGGCAGCCTCAATCAAGTTGCAGTTTGTTGCCTCTCTAGTCGATAATACTACATATAGCACTTCGGAACATAACTTATCAACATCAGGGTGACATGGTGGTGGCAGGGAGGACTTTTCCTCCAAGTGAGAAAAAATGTCTTTGTGAAGACTGGAGGATTTTATTAAAGAGTGGTGTTCAAGAAGTGTGTAGAGAGATAGACAGCAATCTGTGTGGAAAGCAGAATTCAGTTAGTTACTATGTGAAATGTTCTTGATTCTCCCCTGCTGAAGGAAGGAGAAGGACTTGCATGCTGACACTTCCTGTCAATTCTTCATCTCAGGTCTGCGTAAGAACTGTCATATCTATACTTCTGGTACTCCTCTGGCGGCCTGATCCTCCTACAGTTATGTGTAATCTTTACTGGGAACTTCACCCTTAAAGAGTGTCAACTCCAAGCGAAGAAGCATGCTGACATGGAATTAACAGAAATGAAACATGGAGTTTGATATTTTACTGCTCAGTCTCACTATTCATATTTTTTCTTTTTAGTTCTCTCTGTATTACTAACTGTTTTTGTTTATCCCTGTTAGACCTGACAGCCTTTGATGTGATCTTTTCCCAAACACTTTGCCTTCTCCCATCCTATTGTCTGGAGTTTTGTTTTTGTTGGCTTTAGGACTATGTGCACTTTACCAATGCTAACCAGTGCCAAAGTGACTTTGCTCTCTCCTTTGGAAATGGGAAAATTGGCTAACACTCACTTGAAACATGCAATCTACTTATAATTCTGTAGTAAAGTGGCATTACATGTACCCAGGTTCTCTAAATTAAATGCAACTAATGGTCCTGCATAACGTATTTTGTCACCCACATAAGTGGTCCTTTAAAACATATCTCAGATCTGGCATTGCAGTCTGTGTGGCGTTTTAAAATGCCAATACAACATGGGAAAATATACTTTTTGCCAGGCCTTACCTCCCATTCTAATACATAAAAGTCCAGCCTATGGTAAGCCCTAACCATTTTATAAGGCAAGCTGAATTTATTTAAAAAGTAGGACCTGTGGTTTTAAGTTTTACATTTTCTGGTAGTGGAAAGCTACCAGATCGGTTTTTCACTATTGTGAGGCCTAACTCTCCCACAGGATAACATTGGGTTCCCTAATCACATTTAGAAAGTGGAGACTTTTGATTGGGAACAGGTAGAAATATCATGTTTGGTCTCAAATGAATAACAATTTAGAATACTCTTTATTGGTAAATTCGGATTGTAAGTCACAATTCTGAAAATGCTAATTTTAGAAAGTTGAAATTTTCTTGCCCTAACCATTTGATGCCTACAACCTGTGTCATGGGTCACATGACTGTGAATAGTTGGCCACTGTGTATTTCTCCCTGACAATGAGACAAAAGCAAACTGGTTGTTTGCAGGATTTGCCATCCTGCAAGGATGAGAGGGTAGAGCTCTTCCCTGCCCCATTTTTATTTCAAAGGGCTGCCTCCAGCACACTCACAGAGGAACTTGATATCAGCCTTTTGTCACCACCGGCCACTTGGAGTCTGAGCAAGGGAAGCAAGAACATTTCCAAACCCAGATGGGGGATAGCCTATACACTTTTCACACTTCAAAGGTTGGCCTCAGGTATAACTATTGGACCCTCAGACTAACTCTTCAGTATACTCCTGGACCACTGGAGGACCTTAGAAGGACTGTCTTGCACTTCAGAAGAATGCCCTGCTACTTGAGATCTGCTTTATACCTCAGAGGTCTGCCCTACTGCTACCAGAGGACTGCCCTATTACTTGAAGCTTGCCTTGTGCCCTTTGCCCACAGAGGACTGACCTGCTCTTTGAGGTCTGTCTTGCGGCTTGAATCCAGGACTACCAGAGTGACTCCAAGGGCTAGTTGGGTGGCCTCCTGTGTGAGCTACAGGGATATAACAGGGTCCTTAGACCCTGAACCCTGCACCTGGCCTCTCCTGGGAGTGAGTCCTGACCCCCAAGTGGTGCCTTACCAGTCCTAGACTCTTGGAAGAGGGGCTAAAAGTGCTCCTCCAACCAAAACTTGAAACATGAGCCATACAAATGTTTATCAAAAGTAGCCTGCGAACTAACAGGAGACCTGGCCTACCTGCTCCACGATCTGCTTGAGGTGCATCGCCTGAGTGCTTGAGGTGAAAAGGTCTGATTTTATGGTAGCTCCCACTACATTCTTCTCCGCAGCGGCAAATCCTGTTCAGCTGGGCCCGCTGAACAACAGTATCTGGCCTTGTGAAGTCCTTATCTGCTACAAACTCCTGCCTTTTTTTAAACTTCCAAAAAAGTGACAAAGTCCGAACATAGAAATCTTCACTGCACGTTTCATCCAGCAGCTGCTCGATGATGAAGCCTCCTCCTTGGACATGGCTGGCTGCCTTGCCCTGCTGACCTTGACCTTTATCTTCTCTTTCTTTAACATCTCTTCTAAGTCCGAAGGTAAACTGAAATGGGGTCTAATCCACCTCATGTACCTGAAACCCATTCAGCCTTAACTTTGCCTGTGTCTCAAAAGACCCAATACCCGCTTTGAGCACTTTGATCCTTTAAGCACCATTTTTCACACATGCCAGTTAAATTGATTGGATTTCATTTGTTTTCTGTCATTTCATTTATTAAATTTTACTCTATTTTTCTGAATTGCTGTAGAATTGGTATTGTCTTGTGTTTTCACTGTATTACTTGTGTGCTGCATAAATACTTAACACACAACCTCCAAGGTAAGCCTGGCTGCTTTTGTGCCAAGCTACCAAAGGGTTAAGTACAGATTAATTTAGTGACTTTTTGTAGTTCACCCTGACAAGGACAGGTGTTGTTACTTTACACCCCCTTCAACCAATAACCAAATTTCTTATAATCCCATTATAGATTTTCAAATATTATTCCTGTCTTTAGAATTTCTTCTTCATTATATATTGCATTTTCTCCTTAGCTTGCCAGTTGTAGTCAGGCTTTTCAGTCGTTTTTGGGAGCCCATGTAAAAAACTGTTAGATCCTCAGTGAGCACCTTTATGAATATTTGGGCCATAAATATATGTATTAAAATTTTGGATACACAATGTGAGAACTGTTATGGGCTCTCATGATCGGGGTCCAAGAAGATACAGAAGGCCAAGTTCTCTTGTTGTTACTAATTCTTTGACACCAATGCATGATGCATAAGTGTGGCAGCCTTTTAGAAGAGTCAGTACTGATATATTAGCGCACGGTGCATCTCAAAATAGAAATTATTAAGAGAGCTCTGTAAATATTAATGGATATTTGCCAACACGTAATACATAAGAAATAGTGAGTCAGCGCTTTAATATTAAAATATTTTTATATTTTTGGTCGAAAAGTTTGATTCTCTGCATCAATTTACTGTATTGTACAAAGTATGTCCAATATTCCAATAGCCAGTGGACAAAGAAAAAGTGAAAGAGGCAGGGATTTGCCTGATTTTGAAAAACATTATCAATTTTCTACCACTAACATAGTCAAAACTATACCTACCACAATAGGACAGTCGGAAAGAGAACTGAAAGAAAAGAAAATAATTAACCTGACAGAAATCTGTTTAAATACTTCTTCCCAAACATCTTTAAAGAATAGACAAAAGATCTTTTTATGGGCTGTCAATGTTTGGACAAGCATTTGCAAACGAAACGCCCGATTCCAATGCCGTTAGTAAAGGCTCCTAGTGGCATTGGGACTCTCTGAATTGGCATCGAAAGTTATGTTTTCTAAAGATTCAGACGAGTTTCCATATGAGCAATTGCAATGCTCTCAATGCATCTGTGTTGTCCACCTCGGTTCTCGACATCATTCGGAAACTTGACATCAGTGGGATCCGATTCAGACAGCCCAATATCATTGTATTCCGAATGAGCAATTACAATGCACGACTCCGACAGCCGTCTGGATTTGAAGTGTCCGACAAGAAACAGCTGTTGTTGTCATATTTTGAGGGCCTGTAGTACGCCCGCCTACACCCGGAGGCCTCCAGATGGTACCCGTGGGGTACTCAAGGGACCACTCTATCACACCAACACAGTGTGGCAGGCATCATGGGGTGTCTGCCACAGGGTGCATGGTCCCCCCCCACTACCAATGGGAGCCAGGGTTTGCATTCTAAACACAGATTCCCATTGAAGTCAAAGGGACTCCGAGTGAGTCGTGTACAGAGTCGTCCATACACATTGAAAATGCTCCCTCTGAGTCGACGGATGCGAATCATTCAGAAAGCACTCCAGATCCGGTCGTCCAGAAGGCTTTCCTAACAACATTGGAATCGGGCCCATAATAGAAAAGATGCCATATCATCATACATCCTATTTTATTTCAATCCAATACTTCCAGCAGTGTTCTCTCAAAGAAACCTGGAATTGTCAACCATGGAACATACCTGAATTGGTGCTCGTATGCTTCGATGAATAATGTATAACTCAGTAAAAAACTAAGGTAAGCATATCATTGTTTTCAGTATTGTCTATTTTCAGGTTAAGAACATGGAGGCAGACTGCGATCGCAAGCCTTAAGCTCTTCGGTGGTCAGGACTGCCCCCGGCCGTCCGAATTCCGCCCACTTAATTCGGGCAGCGCCGAAGGGGTTAACACAGCAGTGGTGAGCATGAAACTTCACATAGTGACCAATAAAAATGAACCAAAATATCATAAACGGCTGTCATTTTGTTCTTTGCCTATTGACGACAAACTAAGAATTGGCATGGCCATGATTTGAAATGAAACCATAATGTTTGTGTTATTCAAAAGTTGTCATCCTGAGTTTAAGCATTTAATAATGACATAATATACAATTACAACATTGGATCTTGCGGTTTGAATGTATTTTAAAAAGGAATATGCTAAAATTAACTACTATGAATTGTAGTATTTCCGCAAGTTTTTATTCAGGTAATAGAGTGCTTTTGGAGAAGACTTTTCTCGATACTGCAGGACCCTCCTTAATAAAAAGCAACCTGCTTGTTATGTTAATGGTTTCCATTTTACTGCTCAGACAGATCAACTGGGCTAGACTTTTAGGTGCTGTTTCAGGTTTAGTGGCAATTGCTTGTGCACACCTTCACTTTTATTGGACTTACATAAGAATGACCTTATATAAGTTGTTGTTTTTTTTAAAGATGCGTTGGGCCCAAATATTGTTTTGAATATCTTATATAAGAATATATTGTATTGTATATCTTATATACGTTTTGTTGCATGAATTTTTTTAAATTGCAATATTTTCTATCTTTTTAATTAGTTGTTTGTACAAATGCAAATATGATTTTGTTTTTCGTAGAAATAAATGTAAATATTTGCAAAGGCAATTTGTGCCTTATTCAAATGTAGTTACTGACTAGTTTGTGTTGTTACAAGTAAAATAACAGCACATACGTTTGTTGTTAAGGTGGTTTTGGTGCTTGGACTGCTTAAGCAAGTTACTGGCTTATCACTGTGACTTTCATTCTTGACTTTCTGTTGTGTGCTCGACAGAGGTTGCTATTTACAATGAGACCTAATGGTGTGTGTTTCTGGAGTGCCTGTTCGACTGTATTGCTGCGACAGGTGTGTGTTCAACTTCACCAGGGTGACTGTGTAGGCTGAAGGATATGGAAACAGTTGCTGTTGCTTTGATCTTCACGGGAAGAGGATCTTTGGCCTTGCAGAATGGATGTATACAGGAGCCCAGAAATAATTGACAGTGTGAACAATAGCAAAATGTAATTCCTTTCCGGTCCACATTGCCCGCCCCTGTCCACTTCATGCCTACATTCCTCACTGTCGTACCTTGTGTGTTCATAAGGCCTTCCATGGTGCCTCCCCCTCCCACAAGTCCGTCAGAAGAGGGGGATATGGTGGTCACTCCTGTCAGGCAAAGGGGGGGAGTGGGTGGGTGTTTCTGTACTGTGTTTCAAAGTACTGTTCCAGAAATAAATACTGCCAAGGCTGATTCTATACTTTGGCATCTTCATGCTCATGTTCAAACTGTTTAACCTAAGTCACAGAAAAAATGTTTCATAACTGTAAAATGACTCATTTAAATATATAAATGGTATTCATTTTTGACTTTCTTACAAGTTATTTTTACACTGTTTCTGGATTTAAGTATCCCAACACTAAGGGGCTCATTAGTATGGCGGGTGGACTTTGTCCGCCCGCCATACCCCCGTAAAACTGGACCGCCCGCAATGCTTGCGGCGGTACTGCACCTACAATTAGGATGCGCCCGCCACACTTGCAGGCGCATCCCGCATTTGTAACATTTATAACATAGCTGAAAGCACTGTCCGCCACAATGCCACAAATTGCAAGTCGTGCCATTCAATGCACAACGTGACAGGCACAGCGCGGTGCCTGCCACATTGTACATTGTGCACCCCCACCCCCCAAAATTCCTGGGGCCCCGTTATGGGCCCCCAATGTCGAAGACATGTCCCCGCATGCATACTAATATGGTTGACGGTGTCTACCAGACACCGCCTCCATATTAACAGCTTTTCCACCCGGTAGGCAATAGGGCGGATTGCCTACCAGCGGTAAACCGGCAGACAGTCTTTCGGTCCACCGGGGTCCTCCTGCCATAGTAATATGGTGGGGGGAATTGGCATGCGGACGGGCACAAATGTCAGGCAAATCACCACCGCCATGCGGGCGGTGGCGATCCGTCCGACATACTAATGGGCCCCTAAGTATCAGCAGTATTCTGTGGGTTATAAGGGACCTTCCATAGGAGCATAAGTGATTAGTTATTAAATATGGGACATGATACTCCATTCATGGTGGTCTGTTGTGATCTCCTGCCCTGATTGCCAGTATACAAGTGTTTGCTATCATGGTTTTTGATTTTTGCTGCATTATCCTCACATTAATCTGGTTGTTCACTGACAAAATATTGACACTAGAAATTTTGTCCTACAGAATTACCGTCACAAAAACATCAAATACAAAAATATTGTCATCTCAGACTCATAATGGAAATGAGAAAATTGTAGGGAAAAAAATATTGTTGTCATTAATATCATTCTAAAAAATAATGTGCTTTCATATACATTTATATATAAATATTAATAGTAAACATTAAGGGCCCGATTTTGATGTCGGATGGACCTTAGTCCGTCCAACATAAAATCCGTACTGGGACCAACTGGCCTCCTGTCGGCTGTCCCAACCCAGCAATTAGGATGTGACTGAACACTGTTCGGTCGCACTCCTATTCTTTACAATGTGAGCATGCATCCTGCCCGGAATGCATGCTCTCATTATAAAGAATAGGGGTGCAGTTAATCCCTGCACCCCGAGGTGCCTGCCATGGGGTGCAGAGATCAACAGGGGACACCATAGGTGCCCCTTCAGCCTCCAACTGGAGGCCGTGCACTCAGGGGGGCCCTGCAGGGGGCCCCCAATGTCGACTTCGAAGGCCTTTCTGTGTCTGAAAGGCGAGCACAGAAAGGCTGTTGGAATCCGTCATTATAATCCCTCGCGCGGAAAGAGTCACCATTGGGATTACTGGAGGCTTTCCGAATGGCAGATGGGCTCTCCAAGCCTCAGTTTGGATTCCTTTCTGACTGACTCAATCGAAATGGGTCGGTAGGAAATGAATCCAAACAGCAGGTTACGATGCCGTAGGAACGGCTCCGACCAAGGGTCTGAGCCGTTTATTACGCCATCGTAATCAGCCCCTAAATATATATAAAATTTACAGTAATATAGTAATTAAATGTATTTATTAAAAATAAATATGACTATTATACTTATTTTCAAAAATAGAACACACGCACACACACACACACACATATATATATATATTCACTGAAAAAACCATAGGTTATAGACCATATATAGTTAGGAATTAGCATTTACAAAACCTTGAAAATTCACTGAAAAAACCATAGGTTATAGACCATATATAGTTAGGAATTAGCATTTAAAAAACCTTTTTTTACTCACACAAAACCATTGAAATTCCATATATAGTTAGTTGTATTAACTATATATCGCGCACCCGCAATCCACTGCTGATCATGTCACATATTACATCATTCATGACATGGTCAGTGACATCACTAATGACATCACTGATGACATCTCAAATGACATCACTGATGACATCACTGATGACATCTCAAATGACATCACTGATGACATCACTGATGACATCTCAAATGACATCACTGATGACATCACTGATGACATCTCATTTGACATTACTGATCACATCACTGATGACATCATTCATGTGATAATACGATGAACCTTTTCAGACTCTAATATAACCTTAGATACACTCAGTGTAAACAGACACTCACAGACTGTCACTCATCCATGGAGTTACTCACACACTTAGTCAGTCATGCAAAGAATCAATCACACCTCCATTTCCTCAACTATACAGTTATACACACCTTACTTATTCAAACATATACTAACACATATTTACTCTCTTTTACAATGCCTGATACAAGTTCACAATGATCAATACAGCCACTCACACATTCACTGGCTCTTATGCACAGTTATTTATATATGTCAACTGTCACATGTACTGTGTTTTACATATGTACTTACTTTGACATGTAGCACTGAGATATCCATTCACTCACCAATGCACTCAGTCAACCGCCCATACAGGTGTTTCCACATGCACTTTTGAACCCATACATCTAGTGAATCAACTGCTCACACATCTATGCACAGAGTCATACACCTCCCAGCCACCCACACACACACACTCAGTCTCCCATACAAATACTTGGGCAACCAATCAATAACCCATATAGTTACTCATATAGCTACTGATCAACACATGCAGCAGTTTACAGAACAACAGACATAATGATGCACAAATTAAGACAGTTTAGTCACTAACCCATGCACTCAGTGAGACACATTTAATCACTCACTCATACAGTCAATCATGCACCTACTAAATCCTTCATCCAGACACTTATATATCCACTCATTCTTCAATATGTAAGACATATTTTAACTTTACAGAAACATACATTCACTGGATGTTGTCATCAGTGATGTCATCAGTGATGTCATTTGAGATGTCATCAGTGATGTCATTAGTGATGTCACTGACCATGTCATGAATGATGTAATATGTGACATGATCAGCAGTGGATTGCGGGTGCGCGATATATAGTTAGTACAACTAACTATATATGGAATTTCAATGGTTTTGTGTGAGTAAAAAAAGGTTTTTTAAATGCTAATTCCTAACTATATATGGTCTATAACCTATGGGTTTTTCAGTGAATATATATATATATATATATATATATATATATATATATATAAATTTTATTTTTTTGCAGAGTTTTATATAGCGCGAACTAGACCCGAACCGAATCAGGTATCAGAGCGCTTTACATAGCACCAGTTACGTTACATGAGGACACACATTCATTTTAGGCACAGGGAGATTAAGTGATTTGCCCAGCATCACAGGAGGTTTTGGCGTCGTTACCGAGACTCGAACCCAGATCCCCAGGTCCGAGGTCGAGCGCCCGAGCCGTTAGGCCAACTCCTCTCCCCGACATGACATTAAGGTGTGCATTTAACTCGAGCTCATGATGGGCAGACGTCCTTGTTTATTCTTGTGCACACTGGGTTTTTGGCCTCAAACACGACAATAACCACAGAATAAAATAATAAAAACACCAGCCCGGGTCACAGCCTGACACATTGTGGCGTTTCACCCCTCCCCGCCCGCCTCTGCTGACGTGACCCTCAGGACGAGGGCAAGTCGCATCTCCCCACCTTTGGCAGTTTATTCTCACACAGCCCTATATATTGAGGGGCAGATTAACAAGCCCCTTGCGACACAATTACGCCGCTGTTATGTCACTTTTGTGACACAGCAGTGGCGTATATTATGCGCCATGTTACGCCGTATTTACAACGTGACGCATCTAGGGAGATCTTATACATCACGCTGTAAGCCCCTGTGCCACATGAAACCTGCGTCAGGTTTCATGTAGGCATTCCAGCACGGGGGGGGTTACGGCGCAGGAACGCCCCGTAAAAGTGACTGTGAGGGGGTTACTGACACGGACGAGCGAGGTGCGGACATTAATCCCTGTTCATTTCCGCCCCGTCCGCAGGACCCTTTCGGCCCCTTTAACGTTTCTTGGGTAACGCCACCACTCTTACCCTCGGCTGCAACGTCATCTCTTGGGAGCCAATCAGCGGAGCCGACGTCATCACCATCTGACCAATTGGGAGCGTCGAGGGCGGATAAGGAAGCTGGTTCTTTCCTGGTGAGCGTGAACGCCGTGAACGGAGCCGAAGCCGAAGATGAGAGACTGTCGGTGACGACCCGGTCCTGCCTGCCGACAAGCCAGGAGGCCACCGATACCACACAAACCCCGGTGATCCCCTCACGTCCCCCACCCTTCCTCCTTCTACATTGCGTCCCCAAAACCAAACACTAAAACAGGGTGTTTTTTTTTCTTTTCTTTTGAGCCAACCCTTCGGAGAATTATCCGGAAATTCCCGAACCGGCTGTTTGCATCAGAAGCCTCTTCAGGAGCACTCACCCGAGCCAAGAGTGGAACTCATTCCTTTTTGTGCACTGTTTCTTTTGTGTTTTGACACCCTTGCTATCATAACAATAAAACAAAAAGACGCCACTAAGACTGCAGTCTGCTTCTTAGGTCTCTACCCCAGTCAGAACCTCACAGTGACACAGTGAGATCTACAAGATTTCACTGCGTCACTTTTATGGCCATGCTGCGTCAAAACCCTGCGCCTGCTTGTAGCGGGCGTAAGGATTGACGCAGAATGTTAGAGATAGGGCACCCCCGAGCCTTGATGGAGCTGCGTCGCGCTTGCAACTCCAGCAATGTGCCGCCTTTCTGCGGGCGGGGGACGCGACACACATCTGCCCATCCGTGCACCACTGTACGCTGCATTGTAAATGCGGCGCATCAGTGGTGGTGCACTGGTGGGCAAATGCGTCGCAACTCTTCTGGCGCATGACTGCTGATTAGCAGAGATGCGCCAGAAGTCGTAGATCTGCCGCTTAGTGCATGCGCTCCAATAAAATGTGAACATGCTTCTAAATGACATGAAACGCCTGTCACATGTAACAAGATCACAGATCTGATAGGTTGTTTGTAAGAAGTGAGCCACGCCCCCTATGACGCCTCAGGAACCCTCAGGCCTCACTTCACCCACTGCCAGACACGCCTCGCAGACCTCTGCCCATCAGGCATGAGTGTTACGAGGAGTGTGTGTGTGTGCACGCCCACATATAACCCATGATCACGAGCACACAACCCATCAGCGCGCGACACACACCGGATACAACAACCATTGTAATATCCAAGCCCACATACAAGATGCATCCAAGCAACACATTAACAGCATCATCACGATGCAATCAATTCACAATAATTTCAATAATTTTACTAATCCAAAGACGCACTGTCCTCAAGAAACCCAGGTGCATGAGGTCACAAGGGGCATTATTCACATTTCCAATTGAAAAGCCCGACCCAAAATATCAATGTAGGAGTCTAAATTGTCTCCAACTACAAAGAAAATATCTATTATTATAAACAAATTCCAAGGTAAGTAGTAAACATTGAGGGCCGGACTTATCAAGCCCTTGTGTTGTTCTTGCGTCACCTTGCGTGGCCCTGCGTGGATTGGTAAACCTAGAGCAACGCAAAGCAGCTTTATTGCCTGTACGTCCCTAGTACATAGGGTAGATAGTGCACCCGGGACCCAGAAGTCACCTGCCACCTGTGGACTGCGGCACATATTGTGGCAGCGCAAACATGACTTCGGGCCTCTCCTCCGTAGCCTGACTGCGGCAGTATCAAGTCTGCAGCACGAACTGTTTAAATAACTCTTTTAAATGTTTTCAAAAGTGAAGCACGTAGAAAAGTCATATTACCATGTCCCTGTAGTAACAAGGCCCAAAAGGATATTTTCCCTGCAGCCGCCATCCAGCGTGCAGATTAAAATACCAATGCTACTCCCTCCGGAAAGGGACGAGCTAGAAACATAATTAAAACTCTACTTTGAATTACTATTACAAATCAGATTCAATGGTAAAGCTGGATTTTTGAAAGATATTAAAGAAAAGTAACTTTTAGAAAGTTATCCTTTTCCTGCCAGAGCTTTCCGAGAGATGATTACCATTATCATTGGCCAGCTTCCAGCTTGTGTTCAGTCTGGAATGGGTGTGAAAGTGGTGTGAATCTTCTGACTGGATATCCCAACATTAATGGGATCAAATTTAGACGAAATCTCGTTAGGATAAACTTGTGGTGTGTGAATGGGACCTCTGCCAAATATGAGAACTCACCCTACACAATTGGGGGTGTTAGTTGATACGTCCGGACCATCTGCGCACCATAATACCTCTCTCTATGAAGGTATTGGGCCCTCAGATTAAACGTCTCGGCCAACCTCATCTTGGAAAAGTTCCGGCATGTCATAGGTACCTTAAAGAGATTTAACAAACCTAAGGCGCTAAACTCCTGCTCAACATAACCTAACCACCCACTCCTGCTATGGTTCTCCATCCTTAGCAGGTCTGTAAAGATCCCTTGGTTTACGGGGATTGTGTCCCTCCGCCAGATTGACAACCACAGCATGAGTGGAGCCAAGCGGATTGAGTCCGTAATATAAGGGAGGGACGATTCTATATGAGAGATGTAATTTGTGTGTGACTGTGGAAGGGAGATTAGAAATGTCAAAATTGTATTTCTGGCTCGCTGTAATGACTCAATTGGAGCCATGCCCCATACACCTGCCCTATACGCTGTATTTGAAACCGCTTCAGCCTTGTAAATCTTTTTCATGGGGTCTAGAGGTCTGGCATCCAGCCTCCTAGTGAATGTTTTCAATACAGCTAAGCTCACGTCCATCGCCAAAGCTCTACCGTCCACCAGGTGTGTCCATGTCTGGTTTTGGCCGAAAAGGACTCCTAGGTAGGAAAATGTGTGAACCACCTCAAATTTTTTTTGAGTCCATATAGAACTGCAATACTTTGTTTTTTCCCTGCTCTTGCAATTAATATAAATGTCTTCGTTTGATTGACTTTAAGGTCCAGCGAACTCACAAAGGCCACATATGCTGTTAGGCAACAAGCAATTCTGTTATTTTTAATTGAGACATTGAATAAAGAAAATTGGAAAATCTTCAATCAACTTCTTTTGAGATTCTTATTTGTGGGAAGTTTTCTTCTGAACATCGATAATACTTGTTAATTATAGAAATCTGATAATTAAGTACTTGTACATAAACCTTGGTGCGGGTCAATTTTTTGCCACATATGCTGTTACCAGGTCTGGAGAGAAGTACGCCATCATCGGCAAATGCCAAGATAGGGAGCCGCTGGGAGTCACATATGCGGAAATCCAGAGCGACTCCCGCCAGTGCATCCTCCACACCATTCGTATAGATAGAAAATAAAAATGGTGCGAGTACGCAACCTTGTCTGCCCCTCTTGAGATCTCGAAGGGGCGGGTCCGCTCCGCACTCCTCCCACATCGAACAGATGCAGAGACGTCCGACTACAATTGACGACTGAAGTCAATTAGGGGCTGATCCATTCCCATCTCTAACATGATGTCCGAGAGCTTCGGTGGGAAACGCAGTAGAACGCGGCAGTAAAATACATAAACGCTGAATATAGTGTCCCACCCTTAACCCTCACATACCTACCTGTAATGAGAGCGAGGTCCAGGTACTGGTCTACAGAGCCCTTCAACTGTTGGAAGCCATACTGGGTTTGCATTAAAAGATTCCTATCATGCACCCAAGGTTCAAGTCTAGATAAAAGAAGTCGACCCATCAGTTTAGCAGTTGTGTCAATAAGGGAGATGGGTCTGTAGTTTTTAGGCTTACCCTTGTCTCCTTTTTTAAAAATTGGAACTATTAGGCTCGTCTTCCATGATGGCGGGGACCCAGTAGCGCTATCCTATTAAAGACATTTGTCAACAGAGGGGCCCAAACATCTAGGTCCGTCTGAAAAAAGTCTATTGGGACCCCGTCCGGGCCCGGTGCTTTACCCTTGCTACAGGCCTCTAGACTCCGCTTTACCTCCAGCAGGGTGAATACTAGGTTTGCTTGAGGGGTCAGGGTACTGGAATGTGGGAACGAGAAAGAGTTGATGGCAAAAATGCTTGAATAATGAGCCACCTAGTTACCTTCAGCTCTGTGTGAGTCTAAGGTAAGATCTCCTTGCGTCTTAAAGTAGGGCGCGTTGATTATTCCCTGATTCTGAGGCGTCCTCAAGACTGGCCCATATTTCCTCCCTCCTTACCCTCTCCCTAGATTGCCTTGCTGCCTTGTAGTCCCTACGTAACGAGACAATTAATGTTGCATTCCTAGGTTGAACCTTTCATGCTGTCACTAAGGCCTTTCTAGATTTTGTGCAGGGAGAATCAAACCACCATCGACCTTTTTAGGTCTATCAGCCTTGTACCGGGTTAAGACGTATTTTATATTGCGATATTCACGCATTAGCGACAAAATGCTCTTAGCCATGTTATCCACCTCCCATTGGATAACATGGGGAAGAACTGGTCTGAGCAGGCGTTGGTTTTTGACGATAGCGGGAATATTTCCATTGCTACGCCTGCCTTGCTAATAGGCAATAGCGACGTTAGCGACTGCTTTCAGTCGCTAACAGGTTGGGTACGCCCACTTTGCATGTCACTAGCGATAAATATCACTGACATGCAAAGCGGGCCCAAAGTGCTCGCTGTCGCTAACTGCTGTTAGCGACAGCGTGCTAATAGAGCGATAGAATTATCGCCTCTTAGCGGCCGAAAAGGCCGCTAAACCGTCGATAATTGCCTATCGCCCCCCTCGGTAATATGCCCCAAAATGTTTTAGGTATTGATTCAGAGGTAGAAGGATAGATATTCACGATCACAAGGTCCCTACCCAAAAGTGATCAATTCAGACTATTGCCTTAGGCACTATGAGTGAAGGGGTGAAATGGGTTATCCATGAAGTCAGTCAAATCACATTACCGTTTCTAAACTGTGTTTACAGGGGAGGATATTAAAGTCCCCCAGGCAGATGATATATAAAGGTTCTTTAAGCCTTTACATTGTGAAAAGGGCAGCCAGTTCTTTCTCTACCTCGTCTACAGCTGAATGAATATTGGGTCCAAAATGATTATTATAAAAGTTACTTAAAAGCCAAGACCCTTGATTTTGAAGCTCAATTATAAGGATGTGGTAAAGATAGCTATTTTCTATAACCCTTTTTACTTTCTGGTCCTATGTATTCGGGATCAGAGTTAAAAAAAAAAAAACCTTTGCTCTCCCTGATAGCGTTTGAACTGCCTTCGATTGGTAGGAGCGATCACCATTTACAAAAATGGGGACCTGGAAAGAGTTTAGGTCGCATTCCTGCCAGATTTTTACCCATTAGTCGTTGCCCACTTTGTTGCTATTCCCGCCACACTCCAGGTTTTATTTATTTTTTAGTTTGAAAGTTTTATATAGCGCGAACAAGATCTTTGCAGATATCAGAGCGCTTTACAAAGCAGGGAATACCAACAAGAGAGTGAATAGCAGGTCATTAGGTATAGCGAAATTATAGGTAGAAGTGAGATGGGTAGGTACGTGAGGGAGCATAGTAGCACAGGTAAATCAATAATGCAGGTAGATAGTCAGGTAAGTGCATCAATAATACAGGTAAAACACATAGTCGTAGGGATCGAGCAGAATAATACAGATCGGTGCAGAGTCTTTACAGATCCACGTTAATAGTTCAAGTGTATTTGGCCATGAGAATAGCTTTTACTTCTTTCTTAAAGAGTGTAGTGGAAGAGATGAGCCTGGTTTCAGGAGGGAGTGAGTTCCAGATCCTGGGTGCCATTCCTGAGAAAGAGCGTTTATAAGTTTTTTCCTTCTGGAATCTTCGAGGTTTTAGCAGAAGATTGTTTGTGCCTCTAGTGTTTCTAGAGCCGCCAGAGATTGACAGCTTCTGAGTGAGGTATCCGGGAGAGCTCTGGTGTATAGCTTTGTGCGTCATGCAGGCGATTTTCAGATGTATTCTGGCTTCAAAAGGCAGCCAGTTCAAGGATTTCAAGTCAGGGGAGATATGCAAGTGTTTTTTTGACCCAGTGATGAGTCTCGCTGCAGCGTTTAGAGAAGCTCTTAGGGGTGCAGTAGTGGTTAACGGGAGACCGCAGAGGGCGATGCTGCCGTATTCAATTCGCGGGATTACTAGTGCTTGTACTGCAGTTTGGAAGTCTTTGGCTGGGAGGAAGGGTTTAAGTTTCCTCAGAGTATTGATTTGGAAGTTCGCTCCCTTAGTTGCCTTGCTGATATGATGCTGCATGTTGAGATTGGAGTCGAGAGTTATGCCTAGAGATTTTGCTGAGTCCACGATGGTGGGTAGGACATTGAGTGCAGTTAGCTGTTTAAGCCAGGTTTGAGTGGTAGAGATCTTCGCGGGAGGTGAGATCAGAAGGAACTCTGTTTTCAGAGCATTGAGTTTGAGAGGTTGCCAAAAGAAATGAGTTGGACTGCCCCGTCTCCAGTTTGGAAGGCCTAAGAGGTTCACAAAGTTCAGTCAGTAACATTTCTGAAGGAAGGAGACCCTCTAATGGAGGGGGAGATGGTCAATCGCAGCAGTCCATACCAGAAAGAGGTGCAAATCTGGTAGTAAGCGGTAAGCCAGGATTTCCCGCTGGGGTCGATTTCGCGTTGTCCTCCCTATGCAACATTGATGTATTCAGGACCATTTGGACCATCCTACAGGGAGGGGAATAGAAGAGGCCAAGTGTCAGGGGAAGAATCTGGGTACCCTTAAGAGGGACTCTGTGGAGTTGGGACCAGAGAGATCTGAATATTGATTGGTTATTAAAGTTAATCACCACACAGTCTCCCTTCAGTATTTTTGGGGGACAACCCCACCCACCTTACCCTTCTTGCCATTATGATATGATTGGCTAACCATGACCCCTCTCCCATCATAGCTGAAGTATGGGAAGTTAGTCAAAGTAGAGACTCATCATTCAGCTGAGCAGTGTTTTCGATTTGATTCACCCTCGGGGGGCGGGGGGGGTTCCAAGGACCAATACACGTGGAGCCGCTGTGGGTGGTAGATGCAGTGATTGGAACCGGCCATGGACCTCCTCCATGGTGTTATCTTTCTCCTGCACGATACCAACATTTCCCCCATCTGGATTAGCTACGTGTAAATTACTAGGGGCCTGCCCACGGAAATGTTAGGTAGGAAAGGGACGTCTCAGTTCACTCCAGTTTGGGCGATTCACAGAACTTTGCAAAGTAGTCTATTGGGCCGGCCAATAAGGATCAGGTGGGAGGGAGGTCATGTCCTTCGTGTCATCAAGTTTGGGTTGAAGTGGGTGAGAAGAGTAAAATTCTGTCATAATTGTGGCTGAGGGGACCCTCTCCGTCTCTGTCCCCGTCTCACGTAAGGTATGTGTTCTTACCAATACGCCTAAGCTCTCTAGCTTAAATAGTCTCACTTCAACTTCTGAGCATTTGAGTTGGATTTGGGGCTAATAAGACTGTGAACATAGTCTCCATCCTGATCCAGAATTCCTCCTCACCAGACGGAGATGGAAGCGTGGCCTGCTCATGGTTAATTAGGGGCTGACTTATCCCCTCTTCCAGCTATCCATTGCCCTTAGATTTAACAAGTGGGGACCCTTTTTGTTGTTGTTGTTTTACTTTCGGTGAGCCCGCTCTACTCAGTACCAACTGGACCTAACCGAGACCCTGCTGGTGGCGTCTGCTGGTGTGAGTCTTGGTGATGCACGTACGACTGTTTTTAGCAGTCGCAAACAGAGATTCGGCTCCTTTGCAACCATTAAAATGGCTTTTGCCATGTATCAACCCTATTGTGCAAGTTGGTAGCCTGTTAGGAAGGGGCTCGCGAAGGGCATCCCTCCCTAATAGCGAGTCGCAGGGGCATGTATGATTGTTTTGCGACCAGATGCATTTGTAAAACAATAGCAGTTTACCACCTACTTCAAGTAGCTGGACAGCCAGTCACAAACAAGAAGAGGTCCCCAGGGGACCCTTTCCCTTTGTGAATAGTAGTGAAAATGTTTTAAGAGCAGGCAGTGGTCCCATGAACCACTGCCAACCCCTAAGAGATGAAACAGGAACGTTTAATTTCCCTTTTTGAAACAGAACCAGTTTTCCTTTAAGGAAAATGGGCTGCTTTTTGAAAAAAGTTGCTTTATTTAAAAGCAAACACAGACATGGTGGTCTACTGTCCTGTGCAGGCCACCATCCCTGTGTTGTTGCCCATTCCCAATGGGTGCAAATTGCGACCTGCCGCATGAATATTGATGATGCTGGTCAATTGCGACCCTATTGGGAATCGCTTTCATTTTGTGAATCTCTACTTGCGAGTCACAAAAAATCACAATTAGAGACTAGAAAAAGGACCCTTGGTCCTTAAGTGCTGTTCCTGAGTTCCTGGGGTCCTCGGCCGTGTTTGGAATTCCAGGGCACCGAAGGATCAGTGTTAGAACTGGGGGTTGGCAGAGGTAGGTACCTTTGACCAAGTAGTGACCCTTCTTCATACGCTGGGGAACGGGGTACACTCTTAAAATAACTCCTGCTCACCCCCTCGGTAGCTTGGCACGAGCAGTCAGGCTTATCTCAGAGGCATTGTTTAAAGCATTTGTGAACACATACAGTATTCAATCGACAACACTACAGATGGACACCACACAAGTTTAGACAAAATAAGTGATCTTTATCTAAACAAGACCAAATAACTAAAATCCACAATACAGAAATTAAAAATGACTTTCAAATAATAGAAAACAGTTCTTTTCCAAGAAAATGTAAGATGCAACACTTTTACACAAAATGCCTGGGATGCATCGGGAAATCAAGCAAAAAGGGTTGCAGGGAAGGTGATGCGTCGGTTCCCTACACTAAGGGAAGGTGATGCATCGGTTCCTTGCTCCGGGGGAGGTGATGCGTTGGATCCTTACTGCTGCGCAGGGAAGGTGATGCGTCGGTTCCTTACACTAAGGGAAGGTGAAGCATCGGTTCCTTGCTCCGGGGGAGGTGATGCGTTGGTTCCTTACTGCTGTGCAGGGAAGGTGAGGCGTCGGTTCCTTACTGGAGAGGAGGTGATATGTCGGTTTCTTACTGCGTGGGGAGGTGGTGCGTCGATTTTTTACTGCGTCCCCCAATGATGCAATGGACTTGGCACTTCGATGCAGTGCGTGATGATCCATGTGATGTGTCAGTTCTTCTCCAACCTGGCCTGCATCAGAATCGGTGCTGTGATCTCGGATGTCGGAGATCGAGGCACAGGATTCATCGCACAGAAGACACTTCAGTTGCAAGAAGGCGCTGCGTCGATTCTTCGGTGACAGCGATGCGTTGGAAATCTTCTCTCGCACCGTTGCGATGGAACCAGGCGATGTGTCGATTTACACAGTTCTTGCAGTTTCCAGTCCCAAAACAACCTCCAGAGGCCCAGAACACTGGCAGGCACCTCTCAGCAGGTCAGAACTCCCAGCAAAGGAGTTCAGGGGTCCTGGGGTGAAATCTTTGTGTCCCTGAGACGACTTCAGAACAGGAGGTAAGCTCAATTCAAGCCCTTGGAGATCTTCCTGAGGCAGGGGACACAGCAAACAGCAAAGTCCTTCTCCTTTCTTTGGCAGCAAGCAGCCACTGCAGGCCAACGCCAGATAGCAAACAGCACCAGGGGCAATATTCCTCCTCAGCCTCTCCAGTTCTTATCCTTGGCAAAGGTTCCTCTTGATTTCTCAGAAGTGATCTAAAAGTCTGGGCCCCTCTTTTTGTACAGCAAAATCCTTTGTTCTCTGATGGCAGAGAGGACCTGTGCTCAGTCAAAACCAGTTCTGTCCTCTCTGGTGCAACTTCCTGGCAAGAGGTGGAGACCGCATTGTGGAAGGCAAACCAGGCCCATTCAGGTGAAAGGAAATCTCCTCCATCTACTCTAAATGCAGACCAGGCCAATTCAGCCCAGCCCTGACTCATCCAGACTCTATGGAGCCACTGCTCCTCCCCAGCCCCTGCATCCAAAGCCAGACAGTGAATACACATCCGAACGAGGCACACTGGATGGCTAAGAAAGAAAACACCTACTTTCTAAAAGTGGTATTTTCAAACACAGAATGCAAAAATCACCCTCACAAAAAGATGCATCTTAACATTCTGAGTTCAGACATACTAAACTTTATTATCCGACTTTATTCCCAGGGGTAGATACGTTTATAAGATGTCATAAAGAAACTCCCCATTCTATCCTATGGGAACAGGTAGCTTTGCAAAAGTGAAGCACAAAATTGGCAGTATTTCACTATCAGGACATGTTACACACATCAGTACATGTTCTACCTTTCACACACACTGCACCCTGCCCACAGGAGTAAGTTGGGCCTACCTTAGGGGTCACTAACATGTAAGAAAACTGAAGGATAGGGTGGGGTAAGTGGGTGCACTTGCCTGGTCGATCTGACCGTACTTGCCTGCACATGCTCTGCAATGGCAGGCCTGTGACCTTGTTGCAAGGCTGCTTGTGCCGGTGACACAATCAGTGATGCAAGCCCATTAGCAGCATTTGATTTATAGGCCCTGGGCACTCTCAGTGCACTTTACTAGGGACTGACTAATAAATCAAATATGCAAATCATGAAATCTGCAACCCATAACAACAATTTACAAAGGTAGCACTTGCACTTTGGCTCTGAACAGCAGTGGCAAAGTGCCCAAAGCATCTAGACCAGCAAAACAGAGTCCAACACACAGCAAAACACAGGAGGGAAAGGCAAAAAATACAGAGGAATCCTACGCAAATGATGCCAGGTCTAACAATCGGGATGATCCACCCCAGCCTAGCCATCCAAGACACGACCGCTGGGCTGAGAAAAAGATTTCTCTCAATCAGGACTTCATCTTAGTAGTAAATCCGATTCAGCGGACCTTCGGTGCAAAGGTGTCTGGCCTGTCAAACTCATCCCTGGCCTAATTTAGATCTTGGCTGTACTACCGCTGTCCCGCAGAGGTCCCAATTACTCCATCAAGCTGACGCCACCCGCCAGCCTTGCTTATATGTTGCGGCAAAAGACAGGAGACTGCTGCAGCAGCGGTCTTCTCTGCTGGTTCACAGTACTCTATTGCCATCGAATGTATGACGTTACGACGCATACATTTATAATGCATGCCTTTACAACGCAGTTTTTACATCGCAACATCCTTTCCAATGCATTCTTTTACATCGCATTTTCAGAAACTACCTTTACAACGCATTCCATTACATCGAATTATACCTTTATAGTGCATACCATTACATTGCATTTAAGGTAAGTGTTGGATAGTGAAGGGGTTAGAATTACAATTCTAACTCCAGTGAATGCAACAGTAGAGTAAGTGTTGGATAGTGTAAGGGTACTATGCGTTGTAATGTTATGCATTGTAAAGACTTGCAATGTAATGCCTGCGTTGTAGTGACATGCGTTGTAATGCCTGCGTTGTAGTGACATGTAATGTAAGGGATGTTGCGATGTACTGACTGCGTTATCAAGGTGGTTTCCCATCGCCATCATGCCAGCAGGATTGCGCAGAGCTGGTTTCGATATTCCCGTTGTGCTGCCGGTGTCCTGGCTGTGGAGTGCTGATGGAGTGAGGCCACAGTGGTGTGGGGACAGGTAAGTACTACTTATTTTCATCTGAAGTCACATATGTATTGTGAATCCATCAAAATGTGTTTGTATGTAATGTGTACTGCCCGTTTATTTTACATATATCATTGCACACCAACAACATACAGTATTGAATGTACACACACACACACACACCCACCACAACAGCCTGCCTTAGATTCTGGCAACGGCGGGGAGGCTGAGCGTCGGAGTCAAGTAGCAGCAGCACAGGAAGGAGCCGGACAATGGCATTCAAGATGGAATCGGTGGAGAGACCCGTAAAAAGTTGGGTTTCACCTCTTTTGCTTCCATTCTGCCAACTCGAGCTTGGAGGTTTCGCCACCAGGGTTGCCTCGACGGAAAGGCGTATCGTAATCTGGACGGCGGGAATCTTGGCGGGACTCCCTCTGACAGCAGCGTGTGCCTCTGATGCCATCGACACTGGAGAAAGATTCTGGCCGAGGTGACGGGACTCCGGCGGTCTTCCCTCCAGTGTCCAGCCAACATCTAAATCGAGCGGGCTGACTGCCAACGCCCGCTAAAAAGGAGACGACGGGACCAGTCCCACCAAGTCTGAAGGTAAAAACCTAGACTGGGAGAAGGCAACAAAAGTATTCAGCTGGTGAATAATTGCATACAATTACCTGCATACAATTTTATTTATTTATCTAACGCCTGCTCTTGCATGGAGGTAGTTTTTGCGCGGCCTCAGATTTAAACCTCCTTGTAAATCTCGCTCAGTGTCAAAAAGGAATGAGTGTTGCGGTGGGAAACCAAAAGCAACACCCATTGCAGCCCCCAATCACCAGATACCTGCGAAAAAGGTACCATATTTACGTGGCTTAACCTCGCTTTGTAACTATGGTGCAGGGCGTACCGCCACCGAGCGTCAAAGAGGGTGGCGCTGCAGTGGTGACAGGAGCTTGTACATAAGCCCCTGAGGCTGTTGAACTTGTACGACAGAAGCCGTGTCGTAATCTCTACTCTTTGATGCTGCTTACCTCGATGGCACGTGTCGAGGCAGGTAGATGGGGAGGTTATAGCCTGTGGTTAGTAGCAGCGGAGAGAGGTGGCTGAGGCCTGCTGTTAGTTTATTTGAGTCTGTTTGCAGCACATGACAATACAAATACAACAAAAACTAACAAACATGTACAATAAACAAAGATACCTAAAACAAGCGCAAACAGCCCATTAAATCCACCACAGGCAAAGTGTAAACGGAATGTAAACATACACGAGAGCAACCAGAGCGGCTACTTAGAGAACAAGAAAAACATCAAGGCGCAATGGATGAATGAATGAAAGGGATTTATAAAGCACTCTTAACCCGGAGGTATACGAGTGCAATGAATGAATAAATGAAAGGGATTTATAAAGCACTCTTAACCCGCACGGATCAAGGTACAATGAATGAATGAATGAAAGGGATTTATAAAGACTCTTAACCCGGAGGTATACAAGTGCAATGAATGAATGAATGAAAAGGGATTTATAAAGCACTCTTAACCCGCACGGATCAAGGTACAATGAATGAATGAATGAAAGGGATTTATAAAGCACTCTTAACCCGGAGGTATACGAGTGCAATGGATGAATGAATGAAAGGGATTTATAAAGCACTCTTAACCCGGAGGTATACGAGTGCAATGAATGAATGAATGAAAAGGGATTTATAAAGCACTCTTAACCCGGAGGTATACGAGTGCAATGAATGAATGAATGAAAGGGATTTATAAAGCGCTCTTAACCCGGAGGTATACGAGTGCAATGGATGAATGAATGAAAGGGATTTATAAAGCATTCCTAACCCGGAGGTATACGAGTGCAATGAATGAATGAATGAAAGGGATTTATAAAGCACTCTTAACCCGGAGGTATACAAGTGCAATGAATGAATGAAAGGGATTTATAAAGCACTCTTAACCCGGAGGTATACGAGTGCAATGAATGAATGAATGAATGAAAGGGATTTATAAAGCACTCTTAACCCGGAGGTATACAAGTGCAATGAATGAATGAATGAAAGGGATTTATAAAGCACTCTTAACCCGGAGGTATACGAGTGCAATGGATGAATGAATGAAAGGGATTTATAAAGCACTCTTAACCCGGAGGTATACGAGTGCAATGGATGAATGAATGAAAGGGATTTATAAAGCACTCTTAACCCGTAGGTATACGAGTGCAATGAATGAATGAATGAAAAGGGATTTATAAAGCACTCTTAACCCGGAGGTATACGAGTGCAATGAATGAATGAATGAAAGGGATTTATAAAGCGCTCTTAACCCGGAGGTATACAAGTGCAATGGATGAATGAATGAAAGGGGTTTATAAAGCACTCTTAACCCGGAGGTATACGAGTGCAATGAATGAATGAATGAAAGGGATTTATAAAGCACTCTTAATCCGCACGGATCAAGGTACAATGAATGAATGAATGAAAGGGATTTATAAAGTGCTGTGAACTTGCAGGAATCAAAGTGCAATGGATGAATGAATGAATGAAAGGGATTTATAAAGCACTCTTAACCCGGAGGTATACGAGTGCAATGAATGAATGAATGAAAGGGATTTATAAAGCGCTCTTAACCCGGAGGTATACAAGTGCAATGGATGAATGAATGAAAGGGGTTTATAAAGCACTCTTAACCCGGAGGTATACGAGTGCAATGAATGAATGAATGAAAGGGGATTTATAAAGCACTCTTA
Organism: Lissotriton helveticus; assembly: GCF_964261635.1. Lineage (NCBI taxonomy): Eukaryota > Metazoa > Chordata > Amphibia > Caudata > Salamandridae > Lissotriton > Lissotriton helveticus. The sequence goes on along the minus strand of NC_136068.1, from coordinate 1,955,852,887 downwards.
ACCCGGAGGTATACGAGTGCAATGAATGAATGAATGAAAAGGGATTTGTAAAGCACTCTTAACCCGGAGGTATACGAGTGCAATGAATGAATGAATGAAAAGGGATTTATAAAGCACTCTTAACCCGGAGGTATACGAGTGCAATGAATGAATGAATGAAAGGGATTTATAAAGCACTCTTAACCCGGAGGTATACGAGTGCAATGAATGAATGAATGAAAGGGATTTATAAAGCGCTCTTAACCCGGAGGTATACAAGTGCAATGGATGAATGAATGAAAGGGGTTTATAAAGCACTCTTAACCCGGAGGTATACGAGTACAATGAATGAATGAATGAAAGGGATTTATAAAGCACTCTTAATCCGCACGGATCAAGGTACAATGAATGAATGAATGAAAGGGATTTATAAAGTGCTGTGAACTTGCAGGAATCAAAGTGCAATGGATGAATGAATGAATGAAAGGGATTTATAAAGCACTCTTAACCCGGAGGTATACGAGTGCAATGGATGAATGAATGAAAGGGATTTATAAAGCACTCTTAACCCGGAGGTATACGAGTGCAATGAATGAATGAATGAAAGGGATTTATAAAGCGCTCTTAACCCGGAGGTATACAAGTGCAATGGATGAATGAATGAAAGGGGTTTATAAAGCACTCTTAACCCGGAGGTATACGAGTGCAATGAATGAATGAATGAAACGGGATTTATAAAGCACTCTTAACCCGGAGGTATACGAGTGCAATGAATGAATGAATGAAAAGAGATTGATAAAGCGCTGTGAACCTGCAGGAATCAAAGTGCAATGGATGAATGAAAGGGATTTATAAAGCACTCTTAACCCGGAGGTATACAAGTGCAATGAATGAATGAATGAATGAAAAGGGATTTATAAAGCACTCCTAACCCGGAGGTATACGAGTGCAATGAATGAATGAATGAAAAGGGATTTATTAAGCACTCTTAACCCGGAGGTATACAAGTGCAATGAATGAATGAATGAAAAGGGATTGATAAAGCGCTGTGAACCTGCAGGAATCAAAGTGCAATGGATGAATGAAAGGGATTTATAAAGCACTCTTAACCCGGAGGTATACAAGTGCAATGAATGAATGAATGAAAGGGATTTATAAATCACTCTTAACCCGGAGGTATACGAGAGCAATGGATGAATGAATGAAAGGGATTTATAAAGCACTCTTAACCCGGAGGTATACAAGTGCAATGAATGAATGAATGAATGAAAAGAGATTTATAAAGCACTCTTAACCCGGAGGTATACGAGTGCAATGAATGAATGAATGAAAGGGATTTATAAAGCACTCTTAACCCGGAGGTATACGAGTGCAATGAATGAATGAATGAAAAGGGATTTATAAAGCACTCTTAACCCGGAGGTATACGAGTGCAATGAATGAATGAATGAAAAGGGATTGATAAAGCGCTGTGAACCTGCAGGAATCAAAGTGCAATGGATGAATGAAAGGGATTTATAAAGCACTGTTAACCCGGAGGTATACAAGTGCAATGAATGAATGAATGAATGAAAAGGGATTTATAAAGCACTCTTAACCCGGAGGTATACAAGTGCAATGAATGAATGAATGAATGAAAAGGGATTTATAAAGCACTCCTAACCCGGAGGTATACGAGTGCAATGAATGAATGAATGAAACGGGATTTATAAAGCACTCTTAACCCGGAGGTATACAAGTGCAATGAATGAATGAATGAAAAGGGATTTATAAAGCACTCTTAACCCGGAGGTATACAAGTGCAATGAATGAATGAATGAAACGGGATTTATAAAGCACTCTTAACCCGGAGGTATACGAGTGCAATGAATGAATGAATGAAAAGGGATTGATAAAGCGCTGTGAACCTGCAGGAATCAAAGTGCAATGGATGAATGAAAGGGATTTATAAAGCACTCTTAACCCGGAGGTATACAAGTGCAATGAATGAATGAAAAGGGATTTATAAAGCACTCTTAACCCGGAGGTATACGAGTGCAATGAATGAATGAATGAAAGGGATTTATAAAGCACTCTTAACCCGGAGGTATACGAGTGCAATGAATGAATGAATGAAAAGGGATTTATAAAGCACTCTTAACCCGGAGGTATACGAGTGCAATGAATGAATGAATGAAACGGGATTTATAAAGCACTCTTAACCCGGAGGTATACAAGTGCAATGAATGAATGAATGAAACGGGATTTATAAAGCACTCTTAACCCGGAGGTATACGAGTGCAATGAATGAATGAATGAAAAGGGATTGATAAAGCGCTGTGAACCTGCAGGAATCAAAGTGCAATGGATGAATGAAAGGGATTTATAAAGCACTCTTAACCCGGAGGTATACAAGTGCAATGAATGAATGAAAGGGATTTATAAAGCACTCTTAACCCGGAGGTATACGAGTGCAATGAATGAATGAAAGGGATTTATAAAGCACTCTTAACCCGGAGGTATACGAGTGCAATGAATGAATGAATGAAAAGGGATTTATAAAGCGCTCTTAATCCGGAGGTATACAAGTGCAATGAATGAATGAATGAAAGGGATTTATAAAGCACTCTTAACCCGGAGGTATACGAGTGCAATGAATGAATGAATGAAAGGGATTTATAAAGCACTCTTAACCCGGAGGTATACAAGTGCAATGAATGAACGAATGAAAAGGGATTTATAAAGCACTCTTAACCCGGAGGTATACAAGTGCAATGAATGAATGAATGAAACAGGATTTATAAAGCACTCTTAACCCGGAGGTATACGAGTGCAATGAATGAATGAATGAAAAGGGATTGATAAAGCGCTGTGAACCTGCAGGAATCAAAGTGCAATGGATGAATGAAAGGGATTTATAAAGCACTCTTAACCCGGAGGTATACAAGTGCAATGAATGAATGAATGAATGAAAGGGATTTATAAAGCACTCTTAACCCGGAGGTATACGAGTGCAATGAATGAATGAATGAAAAGGGATTTATAAAGCGCTCTTAACCCGGAGGTATACGAGTGCAATGAATGAATGAATGAAAGGGATTTATAAAGCACTCTTAATCCGCACGGATCAAGGTACAATGAATGAATGAATGAAAGGGATTTATAAAGTGCTGTGAACTTGCAGGAATCAAAGTGCAATGGATGAATGAATGAATGAAAGGGATTTATAAAGCACTCTTAACCCGGAGGTATACAAGTGCAATGAATGAATGAATGAAAGGGATTTATAAATCGCTCTTAACCCGGAGGTATACGAGTGCAATGAATGAATGAATGAAAGGGATTTATAAAGCGCTCTTAACCCGGAGGTATACAAGTGCAATGAATGAATGAATGACAGGGATTTATAAAGCACTCTTAACCCGCACGGATCAAGGTACAATGAATGAATGAATGAAAGGGATTTATAAAGACTCTTAACCCGGAGGTATACAAGTGCAATGAATGAATAAATGAAAAGGGATTCATAAAGCACTCTTAACCCGCACGGATCAAGGTACAATGAATGAATGAATGAAAGGGATTTATAAAGCACTCTTAACCCGGAGGTATACGAGTGCAATGGATGAATGAATGAAAGGGATTTATAAAGCACTCTTAACCCGGAGGTATACGAGTGCAATGAATGAATGAATGAAAAGGGATTTATAAAGCACTCTTAACCCGGAGGTATACGAGTGCAATGGATGAATGAATGAAAGGGATTTATAAAGCACTCTTAACCCGGAGGTATACGAGTGCAATGAATGAATGAATGAAAAGGGATTTATAAAGCACTCTTAACCCGGAGGTATACGAGTGCAATGGATGAATGAATGAAAGGGATTTATAAAGCACTCCTAACCCGGAGGTATACGAGTGCAATGAATGAATGAATGAAAGGGATTTATAAAGCACTCTTAACCCGGAGGTATACAAGTGCAATGAATGAATGAATGAAAGGGATTTATAAAGCACTCTTAACCCGGAGGTATACGAGTGCAATGAATGAATGAATGAATGAAAGGGATTTATAAAGCACTCTTAACCCGGAGGTATACAAGTGCAATGAATGAATGAATGAAAGGGATTTATAAAGCACTCTTAACCCGGAGGTATACGAGTGCAATGGATGAATGAATGAAAGGGATTTATAAAGCACTCTTAACCCGGAGGTATACGAGTACAATGGATGAATGAATGAAAGGGATTTATAAAGCACTCTTAACCCGGAGGTATACGAGTGCAATGAATGAATGAATGAAAAGGGATTTATAAAGCACTCTTAACCCGGAGGTATACGAGTGCAATGGATGAATGAATGAAAGGGATTTATAAAGCACTCTTAACCCGGAGGTATACGAGTGCAATGGATGAATGAATGAAAGGGATTTATAAAGCGCTCTTAACCCGGAAGTATACGAGTGCAATGAATGAATGAATGAAAAGGATTTATAAAGCACTCTTAACCCGGAGGTATACGAGTGCAATGAATGAATGAATGAAAAGGGATTGATAAAGCGCTGTGAACCTGCAGGAATCAAAGTGCAATGGATGAATGAAAGGGATTTATAAAGCACTCTTAACCAGGAGGTATACAAGTGCAATGAATGAATGAATGAATGAAAAGGGATTTATAAAGCACTCCTAACCCGGAGGTATACGAGTGCAATGAATGAATGAATGAAAAGGGATTTATTAAGCACTCTTAACCCGGAGGTATACAAGTGCAATGAATGAATGAATGAAAGGGATTTATAAAGCACTCTTAACCCGGAGGCATACGAGTGCAATGGATGAATGAATGAAAGGGATTTATAAAGCGCTCTTAACCCGGAGGTATACGAGTGCAATGGATGAATGAATGAAAGGGATTTATAAAGCACTCTTAACCCGGAGGTATACGAGTGCAATGAATGAATGAATGAAAAGGGATTTATAAAGCACTCTTAACCCGGAGGTATACAAGTGCAATGGATGAATGAATGAAAGGGATTTATAAAGCACTCTTAACCTGGAGGTATACAAGTGCAATGAATGAATGAATGAATGAAAGGGATTTATAAAGCACTCTTAACCCGGAGGTATACAAGTGCAATGAATGAATGAATTAAAGGGATTTATAAAGCACTCTTAACCCGGAGGTATACAAGTGCAATGAATGAATGAATGAAAGGGATTTATAAAGCACTCTTAACCCGGAGGTATACAAGTGCAATGAATGAATGAATGAAAGGGATTTATAAAGCACTCTTAACCCGGAGGTATACGAGTGCAATGAATGAATGAAAGGGATTTATAAAGCACTCTTAACCCGGAGGTATACGAGTGCAATGAATGAATGAATGAAAGGGATTTATAAAGCGCTCTTAACCCGGAGGTATACAAGTGCAATGAATGAATGAATGAAAGGGATTTATAAAGCGCTCTTAACCCGGAGGTATACGAGTGCAATGGATGAATGAATGAAAGGGATTTATAAAGCACTCTTAACCCGGAGGTATACAAGTGCAATGAATGAATGAATGAAAGGGATTTATAAAGCACTCTTAACCCGGAGGTATACGAGTGCAATGAATGAATGAATGAAAAGGGATTGATAAAGCGCTGTGAACCTGCAGGAATCAAAGTGCAATGGATGAATGAAAGGGATTTATAAAGCACTCTTAACCCGGAGGTATACAAGTGCAATGAATGAATGAATGAATGAAAAGGGATTTATAAAGCACTCCTAACCCGGAGGTATACGAGTGCAATGAATGAATGAATGAAAAGGGATTTATTAAGCACTCTTAACCCGGAGGTATACAAGTGCAATGAATGAATGAATGAAAGGGATTTATAAAGCACTCTTAACCCGGAGGTATACGAGTGCAATGGATGAATGAATGAAAGGGATTTATAAAGCGCTCTTAACCCGGAGGTATACGAGTGCAATGGATGAATGAATGAAAGGGATTTATAAAGCACTCTTAACCCGGAGGTATACGAGTGCAATGAATGAATGAATGAAAAGGGATTTATAAAGCACTCTTAACCCGGAGGTATACGAGTGCAATGAATGAATGAATGAAAGGGATTTATAAAGCACTCTTAACCTGGAGGTATACGAGTGCAATGGATGAATGAATGAAAGGGATTTATAAAGCACTCTTAACCTGGAGGTATACAAGTGCAATGAATGAATGAATGAATGAAAGGGATTTATAAAGCACTCTTAACCCGGAGGTATACAAGTGCAATGAATGAATGAATTAAAGAGATTTATAAAGCACTCTTAACCCGGAGGTATACAAGTGCAATGAATGAATGAATGAAAGGGATTTATAAAGCACTCTTAACCCGGAGGTATACAAGTGCAATGAATGAATGAATGAAAGGGATTTATAAAGCACTCTTAACCCGGAGGTATACGAGTGCAATGAATGAATGAAAGGGATTTATAAAGCACTCTTAACCCGGAGGTATACGAGTGCAATGAATGAATGAATGAAAGGGATTTATAAAGCGCTCTTAACCCGGAGGTATACAAGTGCAATGAATGAATGAATGAAAGGGATTTATAAAGCGCTCTTAACCCGGAGGTATACGAGTGCAATGGATGAATGAATGAAAGGGATTTATAAAGCGCTCTTAACCCGGAGGTATACGAGTGCAATGGATGAATGAATGAAAGGGATTTATAAAGCACTCTTAAACCGGAGGTATACGAGTGCAATGAATGAATGAATGAAAGGGATTTATAAAACGCTCTTAACCCGGAGGTATACGAGTGCAATGGATGAATGAATGAAAGGGATTTATAAAGCACTCTTAACCCGGAGGTATACGAGTGCAATGAATGAATGAATGAAAAGGGATTTATAAAGCACTCTTAACCCGGAGGTATACGAGTGCAATGAATGAATGAATGAAAGGGATTTATAAAGCACTCTTAACCCGGAGGTATACGAGTGCAATGAATGAATGAATGAAACGGGATTTATAAAGCGCTCTTAACCCGTAGGTATACAAGTGCAATGAATGAATGAATGAAACGGGATTTATATAGCACTCTTAACCCGGAGGTATACAAGTGCAATGGATGAATGAATGAAAGGGATTTATAAAGCACTCTTAACCTGGAGGTATACAAGTGCAATGAATGAATGAATGAATGAAAGGGATTTATAAAGCACTCTTAACCCGGAGGTATACAAGTGCAATGAATGAATGAATTAAAGGGATTTATAAAGCACTCTTAACCCGGAGGTATACAAGTGCAATGAATGAATGAATGAAAGGGATTTATAAAGCACTCTTAACCCGGAGGTATACAAGTGCAATGAATGAATGAATGAAAGGGATTTATAAAGCACTCTTAACCCGGAGGTATACGAGTGCAATGAATGAATGAAAGGGATTTATAAAGCACTCTTAACCCGGAGGTATACGAGTGCAATGAATGAATGAATGAAAGGGATTTATAAAGCGCTCTTAACCCGGAGGTATACAAGTGCAATGAATGAATGAATGAAAGGGATTTATAAAGCGCTCTTAACCCGGAGGTATACGAGTGCAATGGATGAATGAATGAAAGGGATTTATAAAGCACTCTTAACCCGGAGGTATACAAGTGCAATGAATGAATGAATGAAAGGGATTTATAAAGCACTCTTAACCCGGAGGTATACGAGTGCAATGAATGAATGAATGAAAAGGGATTGATAAAGCGCTGTGAACCTGCAGGAATCAAAGTGCAATGGATGAATGAAAGGGATTTATAAAGCACTCTTAACCCGGAGGTATACAAGTGCAATGAATGAATGAATGAATGAAAAGGGATTTATAAAGCACTCCTAACCCGGAGGTATACGAGTGCAATGAATGAATGAATGAAAAGGGATTTATTAAGCACTCTTAACCCGGAGGTATACAAGTGCAATGAATGAATGAATGAAAGGGATTTATAAAGCACTCTTAACCCGGAGGTATACGAGTGCAATGGATGAATGAATGAAAGGGATTTATAAAGCGCTCTTAACCCGGAGGTATACGAGTGCAATGGATGAATGAATGAAAGGGATTTATAAAGCACTCTTAACCCGGAGGTATACGAGTGCAATGAATGAATGAATGAAAAGGGATTTATAAAGCACTCTTAACCCGGAGGTATACGAGTGCAATGAATGAATGAATGAAAGGGATTTATAAAGCACTCTTAACCTGGAGGTATACGAGTGCAATGGATGAATGAATGAAAGGGATTTATAAAGCACTCTTAACCTGGAGGTATACAAGTGCAATGAATGAATGAATGAATGAAAGGGATTTATAAAGCACTCTTAACCCGGAGGTATACAAGTGCAATGAATGAATGAATTAAAGAGATTTATAAAGCACTCTTAACCCGGAGGTATACAAGTGCAATGAATGAATGAATGAAAGGGATTTATAAAGCACTCTTAACCCGGAGGTATACAAGTGCAATGAATGAATGAATGAAAGGGATTTATAAAGCACTCTTAACCCGGAGGTATACGAGTGCAATGAATGAATGAAAGGGATTTATAAAGCACTCTTAACCCGGAGGTATACGAGTGCAATGAATGAATGAATGAAAGGGATTTATAAAGCGCTCTTAACCCGGAGGTATACAAGTGCAATGAATGAATGAATGAAAGGGATTTATAAAGCGCTCTTAACCCGGAGGTATACGAGTGCAATGGATGAATGAATGAAAGGGATTTATTAAGCGCTCTTAACCCGGAGGTATACGAGTGCAATGGATGAATGAATGAAAGGGATTTATAAAGCACTCTTAACCCGGAGGTATACGAGTGCAATGAATGAATGAATGAAAGGGATTTATAAAGCGCTCTTAACCCGGAGGTATACAAGTGCAATGGATGAATGAATGAAAGGGGTTTATAAAGCACTCTTAACCCGGAGGTATACGAGTGCAATGAATGAATGAATGAAAGGGGATTTATAAAGCACTCTTAACCCGGAGGTATAGGAGTGCAATGAATGAATGAATGAAAAGGGATTTGTAAAGCACTCTTAACCCGGAGGTATACGAGTGCAATGAATGAATGAATGAAAAGGGATTTATAAAGCACTCTTAACCCGGAGGTATACGAGTGCAATGAATGAATGAATGAAAGGGATTTATAAAGCACTCTTAACCCGGAGGTATACGAGTGCAATGAATGAATGAATGAAAGGGATTTATAAAGCGCTCTTAACCCGGAGGTATACAAGTGCAATGGATGAATGAATGAAAGGGGTTTATAAAGCACTCTTAACCCGGAGGTATACGAGTGCAATGAATGAATGAATGAAAGGGATTTATAAAGCACTCTTAATCCGCACGGATCAAGGTACAATGAATGAATGAATGAAAGGGATTTATAAAGTGCTGTGAACTTGCAGGAATCAAAGTGCAATGGATGAATGAATGAATGAAAGGGATTTATAAAGCACTCTTAACCCGGAGGTATACGAGTGCAATGGATGAATGAATGAAAGGGATTTATAAAGCACTCTTAACCCGGAGGTATACGAGTGCAATGAATGAATGAATGAAAGGGATTTATAAAGCGCTCTTAACCCGGAGGTATACAAGTGCAATGAATGAATGAATGAAAGGGGTTTATAAAGCACTCTTAACCCGGAGGTATACGAGTGCAATGAATGAATGAATGAAACAGGATTTATAAAGCACTCTTAACCCGGAGGTATACGAGTGCAATGAATGAATGAATGAAAAGAGATTGATAAAGCGCTGTGAACCTGCAGGTATCAAAGTGCAATGGATGAATGAAAGGGATTTATAAAGCATTCTTAACCCGGAGGTATACAAGTGCAATGAATGAATGAATGAATGAAAAGGGATTTATAAAGCACTCCTAACCCGGAGGTATACGAGTGCAATGAATGAATGAATGAAAAGGGATTTAATTAAGCACTCTTAACCCGGAGGTATACAAGTGCAATGAATGAATGAATGAAAAGGGATTGATAAAGCGCTGTGAACCTGCAGGAATCAAAGTGCAATGGATGAATGAAAGGGATTTATAAAGCACTCTTAACCCGGAGGTATACGAGTGCAATGAATGAATGAATGAAAGGGATTTATAAAGCACTCTTAACCCGGAGGTATACGAGTGCAATGGATGAATGAATGAAAGGGATTTATAAAGCACTCTTAACCCGGAGGTATACAAGTGAAATGAATGAATGAATGAATGAAAGGGATTTATAAAGCACTCTTAACCCGGAGGTATACGAGTGCAATGAATGAATGAAAAGGGATTGATAAAGCGCTGTGAACCTGCAGGAATCAAAGTGCAATGGATGAATGAAAGGGATTTATAAAGCACTCTTAACCCGGAGGTATACGAGTGCAATGAATGAATGAATGAAAGGGATTTATAAAGCACTCTTAACCCGGAGGTATACGAGTGCAATGGATGAATGAATGAAAGGGATTTATAAAGCACTCTTAACCCGGAGGTATACAAGTGCAATGAATGAATGAATGAATGAAAGGGATTTATAAAGCACTCTTAACCCGGAGGTATACAAGTGCAATGAATGAATGAATTAAAGGGATTTATAAAGCACTCTTAACCCGGAGGTATACAAGTGCAATGAATGAATGAATGAAAGGGATTTATAAAGCACTCTTAACCCGGAGGTATACGAGTACAATGAATGAATGAAAGGGATTTATAAAGCACTCTTAAACCGGAGGTATACGAGTGCAATGAATGAATGAATGAAAGGGATTTATAAAGCGCTCTTAACCCGGAGGTATACAAGTGCAATGAATGAATGAATGAAAAGGATTTATAAAGCGCTCTTAACCCGGAGGTATACGAGTGCAATGGATGAATGAATGAAAGGGATTTATAAAGCACTCTTAACCCGGAGGTATACGAGTGCAATGAATGAATGAATGAAAGGGATTTATAAAGCGCTCTTAACCCGGAGGTATACAAGTGCAATGGATGAATGAATGAAAGGGGTTTATAAAGCACTCTTAACCCGGAGGTATACGAGTGCAATGAATGAATGAATGAAAGGGGATTTATAAAGCACTCTTAACCCGGAGGTATACAAGTGCAATGAATGAATGAATGAAAAGGGATTTATAAAGCGCTCTTAATCCGCACGGATCAAGGTACAATGAATGAATGAATGAATGAAAAGGGATTTATAAAGCACTCTTAACCCGGAGGTATACAAGTGCAATGAATGAATGAATGAAAAGGGATTTATAAAGCACTCTTAACCCAGAGGTATACGAGTGCAATGAATGAATGAATGAAAGGGATTTATAAAGCACTCTTAATCCGCACGGATCAAGGTACAATGAATGAATGAATGAATGAAAAGGGATTTATAAAGCACTCTTAACCCGGAGGTATACGAGTGCAATGAATGAATGAATGAAAAGGGATTTATAAAGCACTCTTAACCCAGAGGTATACGAGTACAATGAATGAATGAATGAAAGGGATTTATAAAGTGCTGTGAACTTGCAGGAATCAAAGTGCAATGGATGAATGAATGAATGAAAGGGATTTATAAAGCACTCTTAACCCGGAGGTATACGAGTGCAATGGATGAATGAATGAAAGGGATTTATGAAGCACTCTTAACCCGGAGGTATACGAGTGCAATGAATGAATGAATGAAAGGGGTTTATAAAGCACTCTTAACCCGGAGGTATACGAGTGCAATGAATGAATGAATGAAACGGGATTTATAAAGCACTCTTAACCCGGAGGTATACGAGTGCAATGAATGAATGAATGAAAAGGGATTGATAAAGCGCTGTGAACCTGCAGGAATCAAAGTGCAATGGATGAATGAAAGGGATTTATAAAGCACTCTTAACCCGGAGGTATACAAGTGCAATGAATGAATGAATGAATGAAAAGGGATTTATAAAGCACTCCTAACCCGGAGGTATACAAGTGCAATGAATGAATGAATGAATGAAAAGGGATTTATAAAGCACTCCTAACCCGGAGGTATACAAGTGCAATGAATGAATGAATGAAAAGGGATTTATAAAGCACTCCTAACCCGGAGGTATACAAGTGCAATGAATGAATGAATGAAACGGGATTTATAAAGCACTCTTAACCCGGAGGTATACGAGTGCAATGAATGAATGAATGAAAAGGGATTGATAAAGCGCTGTGAACCTGCAGGAATCAAAGTGCAATGGATGAATGAAAGGGATTTATAAAGCACTCTTAACCCGGAGGTATACGAGTGCAATGAATGAATGAATGAAAGGGATTTATAAATAGGGCTCCCGGTTTTATGGTATTTATATTTTTGTCATTTCCGTCTGTATTTATCCATATTTATTTTTTGCTAATTTTACCAGTATTTATCCATATTTATTTTAGGGTTTGTGAAAAATGGAGCTGAAATGTGTATATTTCTGCATTTATTTAACCAGTTAAAGTACACTCGCGCCTGACCACCTGACAGGTTTCAGTGATATATACACACTCAGATGATAAAATATGCACTTATAAGAAATCATGCAAATTTTAGTATTATGGTTTGTTCAAATCTACTGCTGCTTAAGGCTCTTTATTAAATTTCCTTTATTTTTGTAATCCCCTTGCCTGTCAATCTGCTCGGCTATTGGTCTGACAGTCATGTCTGATATCATTTAGAATCACTCAAACACAGCCCAATTTCCGTTTTTATCCACATTTAAAAATAAATACAGACAGGGAAATAAATGGTTTTCTGTCTGTATTTATCTGTAAAAATCAGTAAAAACGGAAAACAGGGAGCCTTATTTATAAAGCACTCTTAACCCGGAGGTATACGAGTGCAATGAATGAATGAATGAAAAGGGATTTATAAAGCACTCTTAACCCAGAGGTATACGAGTGCAATGAATGAATGAATGAAAAGGGATTGATAAAGCGCTGTGAACCTGCAGGAATCAAAGTGCAATGGATGAATGAAAGGGATTTATAAAGCACTCTTAACCCGGAGGTATACAAGTGCAATGAATGAATGAATGAATGAAAAGGGATTTATAAAGCACTCTTAACCCGGAGGTATACAAGTGCAATGAATGAATGAATGAATGAAAAGGGATTTATAAAGCACTCCTAACCCGGAGGTATACGAGTGCAATGAATGAATGAATGAAGCGGGATTTATAAAGCACTCTTAACCCGGAGGTATACAAGTGCAATGAATGAATGAATGAAAAGGGATTTATAAAGCACTCTTAACCCGGAGGTATACAAGTGCAATGAATGAATGAATGAAACGGGATTTATAAAGCACTCTTAACCCGGAGGTATACGAGTGCAATGAATGAATGAATGAAAAGGGATTGATAAAGCGCTGTGAACCTGCAGGAATCAAAGTGCAATGGATGAATGAAAGGGATTTATAAAGCACTCTTAACCCGGAGGTATACAAGTGCAATGAATGAATGAATGAATGAAAAGCGATTTATAAAGCACTCTTAACCCGGAGGTATACGAGTGCAATGAATGAATGAATGAAAGGGATTTATAAAGCACTCTTAACCCGGAGGTATACGAGTGCAATGAATGAATGAATGAAAAGGGATTTATAAAGCACTCTTAACCCGGAGGTATACGAGTGCAATGAATCAATGAATGAAACGGGATTTATAAAGCACTCTTAACCTGGAGGTATACAAGTGCAATGAATGAATGAATGAAACGGGATTTATAAAGCACTCTTAACCCGGAGGTATACAAGTGCAATGAATGAATGAATGAATGAAAGGGATTTATAAAGCACTCTTAACCCGGAGGTATACGAGTGCAATGAATGAATGAAAGGGATTTATAAAGCACTCTTAACCCGGAGGTATACGAGTGCAATGAATGAATGAATGAAAAGGGATTCATAAAGCGCTCTTAATCCGGAGGTATACAAGTGCAATGAATGAATGAATGAAAGGGATTTATAAAGCACTCTTAACCCGGAGGTATACGAGTGCAATGGATGAATGAATGAAAGGGATTTATTAAGCGCTCTTAACCCGGAGGTATACGAGTGCAATGAATGAATGAATGAAACGGGATTTATAAAGCACTCTTAACCCGGAGGTATACGAGTGCAATGAATGAATGAATGAAAAGGGATTGATAAAGCGCTGTGAACCTGCAGGAATCAAAGTGCAATGGATGAATGAAAGGGATTTATAAAGCACTCTTAACCCGGAGGTATACAAGTGCAATGAATGAATGAATGAATGAAAGGGATTTATAAAGCACTCTTAACCCGGAGGTATACGAGTGCAATGAATGAATGAATGAAAGGGATTTATAAAGCACTCTTAATCCGCACGGATCAAGGTACAATGAATGAATGAATGAAAGGGATTTATAAAGTGCTGTGAACTTGCAGGAATCAAAGTGCAATGGATGAATGAATGAATGAAAAGGGATTTATAAAGCACTCTTAACCCGGAGGTATACAAGTGCAATGAATGAATGAATGAAAGGGATTTATAAAGCGCTCTTAACCCGGAGGTATACGAGTGCAATGAATGAATGAATGAAAGGGATTTATAAAGCGCTCTTAACCCGGAGGTATACAAGTGCAATGAATGAATGAATGAAAGGGATTTATAAAGCGCTCTTAACCCGGAGGTATACGAGTGCAATGGATGAATGAACGAAAGGGATTTATAAAGCACTCTTAACCCGGAGGTATACAAGTGCAATGAATGAATGAATGAAAGGGATTTATAAAGCACTCTTAACCCGGAGGTATACGAGTGCAATGAATGAATGAATGAAAAGGGATTGATAAAGCGCTGTGAACCTGCAGGAATCAAAGTGCAATGGATGAATGAAAGGGATTTATAAATCACTCTTAACCCGGAGGTATACAAGTGCAATGAATGAATGAATGAATGAAAAGGGATTTATAAAGCACTCCTAACCCGGAGGTATACGAGTGCAATGGATGAATGAATGAAAGGGGATTTATAAAGCGCTCTTAATCCGGAGGTATACGAGTGCAATGGATGAATGAATGAAAGGGATTTATAAAGCACTCTTAACCCGGAGGTATACAAGTGCAATGAATGAATGAATGAAAAGGGATTCATAAAGCGCTCTTAATCCGGAGGTATACGAGTGCAATGAATGAATGAATGAAAGGGATTTATAAAGCGCTCTTAACCCGGAGGTATACAAGTGCAATGAATGAATGAATGAAAGGGATTTATAAAGCACTCTTAACCCGGAGGTATACGAGTGCAATGAATGAATGAATGAAAGGGATTTATAAAGCACTCTTAACCCGGAGGTATACGAGTGCAATGAATGAATGAATGAAAGGGATTTATAAAGCACTCTTAACCCGGAGGTATACGAGTGCAATGAATGAATGAAAGGGATTTATAAAGCACTCTTAACCCGGAGGTATACGAGTGCAATGAATGAATGAATGAAAAGGGATTGATAAAGCGCTGTGAACCTGCAGGAATCAAAGTGCAATGGATGAATGAATGAAAGGGATTTATAAAGCGCTCTTAATCCACACGGATCAAGGTGCAATGAATGAATGAATGAATGAATGAATGAATGAAAGGGATTTATAAAGCGCTCTTAACCCGCACGGATCAAGGTACAATGAATGAATGAATGAATGAAAAGGGATTTATAAAGCTCTGTGAACCCGCAGGAATCAAGGCACTATAGTTGCAAGGCAAAAGCAACAATAACCACTCAGCCGGGGTATCGCAAAGCGCAAAATAGATTGAACTGTGGATAATGCCGGGATGATAAAAGAAAAATCGGTTTAAACCTAACACAATTTAAAATGAAAAACTTAAACCGATCAGGTTTTAACTGTAATTTGAAAACAGTCTATCAGTTTGGTAGAAATTATGAAACTAGTTAGTTAGCAACATTAGATCTGACGAGGAAGAGTCCTTTTTTACTCTGCCCCTCTAACGTCGGTCATGGTACATCAGTCAACGAAAACTTGTTGGTAGGCTGATTTTCTGAGTGGATAGCGGGCTGTTTTCTCCTTTGTTCTGTGGAAAAGTAAATGTTGCCATGTTCTGTGTCCCTACGTGTTCCCCATGATATGTTATGTGTGCATGATTAATATGCATATGTATTCCCCATGATCGATTAAAGACGCAATTACAGTTGTGTCCAACTCTAGTATGCCAGTTTCCAGTTCTCGTGAAAGCTACGAGTATTAGGCCTATGTAAAGTTACGTTGCCACGTTTCACAGTGTGCACGTTATTTGATTGTAAAGTCCCCGTTTCTAGGCCTCAAAAGGGCCCGGACTCAGATTCAGCTCCTGTCTCCTGAACCCTCTCCGAGGAGCGATACAGCCCCCACCTGTATCCCTGACCCTTCACTTACTTCCTGCCTCACAGTGCCCGGCTCGGCCTGGCTCTGCCTGCCAGTCTGCCAAGAGTATGTTATGATTCTAGTTATCTGTCCAGCTCTCCTTCTCTGCATTCCTAAGCTACTGAATCGCATCAATGGTTTCCGTCATGGTCTAGCCTTTACGTCTCCATATAAGAGAAATACTGTATTAATGGTCATTTAATATTCCTCAACACGCACTACATGTAGAATAATGCATGCACCAGTCTTAGAGTCTGTTAGCCTTTACCCTGATAACTTTTGGATTCTATCAACATGTTCTCTAAACATCAGATACTAGATAGTGTTTAGGTACATGTCGCTCTGACTCTCCAGACTTCAGTCTCTCCTTCTAGCGCAGAAGTCATAGCCCCCAGCTTCTCCCTAGTAACACGTCATTGCCAGCTTGTGCGCACCACTAGGTTAGAGGTCCCGGCTCCTTAGGTAGCCCCCTCCATGTTTCCGCCCCATTTATGACATATTCTGTTACGTTTACACCACATGTCTATGTATACGCCCTGTTCACGCCTCCTGTTGCACCTACTTTCTGCCTTATCTTTCGCGACTGCTACAGGCCCTGCCCACTGTTACGCCTATTGTATTGAACATCATGTATTTTGTTTAACTATATATACTTGTGCACTGTTATTAAAAGCGAGCTGTTGTCCCGATCCTGCCCCCGGCAGCTGCCATCCTATTCCCGTGCAGGTTGTCCTGTTCCTGTCCTTTATGCTGTATTAAACCTGCAAACTCTAGCTACCTCGAATCTTGACTCTTATTTATTGAGCTATCTGTTATTGTATGTCTAGTCAAAAATAGAGGTATTATTTATTTATTTACCACATAATGGCGCCCGAACAGGGACTTGCCCTTTCCCCACGCGCCGGTGAAGCCACGCAAGCCCCCTGATCCTCTGCAGCCGTGACGGAACCATACCGTGCACGTGCAGATATTTCTGCTTCAAGTATCCCTCAGGCCCACGGAGGAGACGGAGGTTGCGGTCCAGCATCCAGACGAGGCGGTGGAGGAACGCGGCGAGTCCCGACCAGAGCCCAAGCCGAGAGTCCAAGGTCCGAGGTATCCAGAGGCCCACCCGTAACAGAAGTCCGAAGTTCGTCCGTCCGGCGTCGTAGCAGTCCAGTCCAGTCCGAGGCCGTCCGTTCTTGCTGCCCGGTGAGTACCGTTGCTGGGGTAGTATCTAGACAGGGTCAATTGCATTGTCTCTGGTCCGTGGGTTTGGGTACGCAGATCCAACACGAAGTGTCCACTTAGGTGGATGCGGGTCCTGACGTGTCTCTTTATGAGACCGGTAAGTTTCGTACTGTTTTAGCAGTGCATCTAGTTTCTGTTCTAGTCCGTTCTGTTCTCGAGAAATTCATGTATTCTGTTCTCAGTATTCCAGGTAGTATTTTGTCAGAACTGTTATTTTAAATGTCGTTCATGTATTTCAATGTCGTGGTATGAAAGTGGTGTATCTTCAGTAAGTATCGTGTTCATTGTGCATTGTATTGTGTCTAGACTACAGTTCAGTCATGCCATTGTTTTCCAAGTTACGTCAGTTAAGAACTAGATAAGGTCTGTTAGAAGAAGCAGTTCCTGTCCCGCCTAGAAAGGGAACTAATCGAAATAGGTGAACGAGTTAAAACCGAACAGTCAGACAGACAGAGAAATGCCCTCATTAAGGGTATGTATCCTCTTCTTGCCGAGGGCTTGCCAAAAACAACCCCGGAAGCATCCAGTAATTTTCCGCCACCTTTAGTTCCGACCAAGCTACGTCACAAACCGACCGCAGCTGATATTTTTCTCTCGTCCTATTTGGACGACACAGTCCCAGAATATGCAAATCCTGTTCCACCAGCTCCTGTAAATAATGTAATTCATGGTCCCCCAGCCACCGGGGCACCTGTTGCAGTACCTGTTACGGTACCCCCGGTCCAGCCCGTAGTACAAATTCCCGCCACATCAGCCACTCTGCCAGCACGAAGAGTATCAATCGACGATTCCAGCTTAGGGGCCGCGGGAGGAGGTCTTCCTGGTACCCCGCCGCCAAATAGACGTCTAGGGCCAGTCGAGTTACATGAACGTGCGTTACAGCGTACGCCCAAATATCAGTCCATTGCAGAAATCAGGCGAGTTCTTACTGAATGCTGTTATGATCCAGTCCCAGGCGAGGATAGTATGGTTCTATATTCCGTACGTATAAGACAGGTGTCCGAGTATTTGGTCACCCTACCGAATATGAAAGAAGATCTAGACAGAATGTACCGTTTCATTCGTACAGGACAGGACCCAGAAAGTATCGGTGAAGTCATGTCTCTCAGGAAATCTGAGATCCAGTTCATGTTATTAAAGTTTCTGATCAATTGTTTAATTAGGGAACAAGATTCCCCGACTAAAGATCCGACCGAAATGAAAGTTCTGACAAGGTGGAGTGATAATATAGCCGAGGGTAAGCACAAGACACTCAATAGTATAGAGAGTATGTACAAGAAAATTCGTAAAGAAATAATAAGGTTACACGAACAACGCAAAGAAGCTCTAGGAAGCGAGAAAGAAAATGACTCTCCTACTGAAGAGGTAGACGACGAGAATACCGCCAGAATAGCGTATGTAGGTAAATCTAGATTTCCAGACCGACATTTACGCCTAGAACACAAGAAAGTCTTTCATCTTCCAGCACCAGAACAAGGCTCTCTAGAACAAGTATTTCAAGCTACCGATCACATTCTGAAATCACGAATCGGTTATAGTGAGTTAAGTACCATGCATGAACAAGAACTAGCCCGATCAGCAGTCCGATGGATTACTGATTCTACCACTTTTCCAGACGAAATAGTGGCACAAATGTTTCTGAAACTGCCCCCAGCCGAGCAGCGACTGGTGGGTATGTATATGATCCAGCACCTCATTACACTGTATGAGGGACAACATTCTGATCCAGGTCCGCTACATGATGTTCTGAACGAGTTACTCCAGTATAGATGGAAAGGTTTAGGTACCGATTTAATTAGTGTCATTCTAGAACAGCGCCACAAATATAGAACGTTTTTGAACCCACATTTTGTTCATGTCTCACCTCCAGAAAGTAAACCGTTTTATATAGATAGACAGCATCCGTTACGAGAAGTACACCCAGTTAGGACAGAGGGTGGTGAAATGCAACGAGTATTTGTTTACACCCCAGTTACAAAGATGGAACTCTTAGAAATGAAGAAATTAATTCCCTGTCACGACAAAGATCCAGCAGGGTTCCACCGAGAATTAAAAGACATGCTCCGTATGGGAGAATACACGTATCCAGATATTATTAAAATGCTAAAAGTCCTGTTGCCTGCGGGCATATACGAAAAACTCAAGGAAAAGGATTGGGAGGTGGGAGAGAAAAAGATTGATTGGACAGCTCTAGAAGCTGAAGATAAGATACGAGTACCAGGTACCGGTCTTGGAGACAAATGTAAAGAATTACCAGAATTATTAATACAAGTTTTACCTAGATTATTAGCCACTAAAAAGGAAGACTGGGATGCAATCTCAGCCTGTAAACAGAAACAAGACGAAGACACTAGTGATTTTTATTCCAGATTTGAGAAATGTTTTATAATAAACAGTGGTTTAAAGACGAGTAGCGAGTCATACCCTCATCTTTTTGTTACTAAATTAGTCGAGAATTCAAGTCCACAAGTTAAGAATCGAGTTCTGAAAGTCGAAAGTACATGGCAAGCTAGTACCCCATCCCAGATGTTACAGATGCTCCAGTATCACCAGAATAGAATCAGAGAAGAGCAAGAACACGAGAGAAGACGTATGAAAGACACGAAAATGAAAGTGCTAGTTGCACAATCTGTTCCACAAGACAGTCAGAAGAGGGGTCCGAATCAAGCCAGTCATCCTGCAGCTCCCGTTAAAGGGACATGCAATTATTGTAAACAGCCAGGTCATTTTATAAACGAGTGTGCAGTTCTGAAACACAATATAGCCACTGGTAAAACTAAAGAAAGACCACGTCCGCCTAGACAAGAACAAGTTTCGCAGTCTTCTCAGCCACAGAATGCACAACAGACAGTTCCAGCACCGCAGCCTATCGCTGCAACACAGCATGTTACACAGCAGATGTACCAGTATGCACAGACAGAGTATCCAGAGTATCAAGCGTATTCATGAAACAGCCTAGAGAGGGAGGTAGGCTTGCCTCTCATCGAGATTCCTGTAGATCAAGAAGGTCCCTATGTTCATAGTCAAGTATTAGGGAAAGACAGAAAGTTTTTGATTGATACAGGGGCAAGTAGGACGACTATTAGTCACGACGACTAATAGTCGTCCTACTTGACGACGGTGACCCTCCTGACTCCGTCGGTAGCGGTCGCTCCCCTCGCTCCCCTGGCTCCCTGGCTCCTGCTGGTATCGTAGCGCTTCATTTGTTACATTGACTGTTGCTGATATCATAGCGCTTCATTCATTACATTGACTGGTGCATTACTTTCGACTGAGCTCCGTCCTGATCATTTAAATTTGCCGCTTTGCCTAATTACAGCATAACGCTTCTGTGTGTGCATATTGTAGCGCTTGTGTGCCAGCGTAGCGCTTTTTCAGGCTCGCATTGTGTTTCCTCTGTTTTATCTGTGCGTGAACGTGCCTGCGCCCCTGCCCACCCCAACCTCGTCCAGTTTCCTTCCGTGATTGCTGCCATCTTGTTGTTGTTTAGCCTTACAGCCCGCCCCTCCACCCCGCTCCCACCTCCCAGCTGACCCTCCCTCCCACAGGAAAGGTTAAGTCGATCTCACTGACCACAGCGCTGTGACCCTCCTGACTCCGTCGGTAGCGGTCGCTCCCCTCGCTCCCCTGGCTCCCTGGCTCCTGCTGGTATCGTAGCGCTTCATTTGTTACATTGACTGTTGCTGATATCATAGCGCTTCATTCATTACATTGACTGGTGCATTACTTTCGACTGAGCTCCGTCCTGATCATTTAAATCTGCCGCTTTGCCTAATTACAGCATAACGCTTCTGTGTGTGCATATTGTAGCGCTTGTGTGCCAGCGTAGCGCTTTTTCAGGCTCGCATTGTGTTTCCTCTGTTTTATCTGTGCGTGAACGTGCCTGCGCCCCTGCCCACCCCAACCTCGTCCAGTTTCCTTCCGTGATTGCTGCCATCTTGTTGTTGTTTAGCCTTACAGCCCGCCCCTCCACCCCGCTCCCACCTCCCAGCTGACCCTCCCTCCCACAGGAAAGGTTAAGTCGATCTCACTGACCACAGCGCTGTGACCCTCCTGACTCCGTCGGTAGCGGTCGCTCCCCTCGCTCCCCTGGCTCCCTGGCTCCTGCTGGTATCGTAGCGCTTCATTTGTTACATTGACTGTTGCTGATATCATAGCGCTTCATTCATTACATTGACTGGTGCATTACTTTCGACTGAGCTCCGTCCTGATCATTTAAATTTGCCGCTTTGCCTAATTACAGCATAACGCTTCTGTGTGTGCATATTGTAGCGCTTGTGTGCCAGCGTAGCGCTTTTTCAGGCTCGCATTGTGTTTCCTCTGTTTTATCTGTGCGTGAACGTGCCTGCGCCCCTGCCCACCCCAACCTCGTCCAGTTTCCTTCCGTGATTGCTGCCATCTTGTTGTTGTTTAGCCTTACAGCCCGCCCCTCCACCCCGCTCCCACCTCCCAGCTGACCCTCCCTCGCCCCGCCCCCCCCACCATCCACATATGACAAATGCTCGTGCGCGCAGCGTTCACGCGCAGCGGACGCGCCCCAGTTGCGCCGAAGGTGCGCCAAAGGTAAGCCCGTCTGCGCCCGTCCGCGCCTGGACCGCGCCCAGCGCCAGACCCCCTGCCCCTCGCGCTGCCCAGCCCCCCCGCGTTACCTACAATGCCGCCACCCTACTAGCCCTTAACCCCGGTCGCGCCCCCAACTGCGTCCAAGCCGCTCCTGGACGCACCCATGGACCGTTCTCCTGCCTTTCCTGCAAATTTAGCGGCACCGACAACTTCTCCTCTACGACCACAACACAGATTCCCGACCCCAACCACCTAGAATGCATCCTTCTCAACACCCGCTCGGTCCACAGACACGCCATTGACCTATGGAACCTACTAGACACCATCTCTCCTGACGTCGCCTTCCTAACGGAAACATGGATGAACGCTTCCTCCGCCCCTGACATCGCCATCGCTATCCCTGATGACTACAAGATCACACGCAAGGACCGCACCGACCATACAGGAGGTGGAATCGCTATCGTCCATAAGAAATCAATCCGCATCTCAACCAGCTCTGACGCCAACCTCGCTAACTCCGAACACCTTCACTTCCAGATCCACATCGACCCCAAGACCACACTCCGAGGCACCCTCCTCTACAGACCACCAGGACCCCGCGCAAAATTCAGTGAAGACATCACGGACTTCATCACCCCACACGCGCTCCCCTCCAAAGACTACATCCTTCTGGGAGACCTCAACTTCCACCTTGAAAAGATCAACGACCGCAACACCACCACCCTCTTGGACAACCTCGCCAACCTCGGACTTAAACAACTGGTCACTTCCCCCACCCACATCGCAGGTCACACTCTCGACCCCATCTTCACCTCCAGCAACCATGTCTCCTTCAGCCACACTACGGATCTCCTCTGGACTGACCACAGCTGCGTTCACTTCACCTACAACAAGCCAAAACCCATCATCCACCTCCAACCAACTCTACAAAGAAACTGGAACAAAATCACCACGGAGCAGATCTCCACATCGCTCCTTCAAACCTCCCCAGCCCTCTCTTCGAACGCCAACGAAGCCGCCTCCAACCTCACCCTCTGGTTATCCAACACCGCCGACACCTTAGCACCACTGAAAAAACGTCAACACAAACTTGGCATCAAGAAGGCCTCATGGTTTAACGATGACCTCAAGAAGTCCAAGAAACTGTGCCGCTCCCTTGAAAAGGCCTGGAAAAAAGACCCATCCACCAGCAACAAGGACGCCTTCAAAAGCGCCATCCGTACTCACCACCAACTGATCCGAAAAGCCAAGAAAACAGCATTCAAGGATCGACTTGACAACAACGCCCACAACAGCAAGGAACTTTTCAACATCGTCAAGGAATTTTCCAACCCCTCGGCCAACTCCAACGACATCACCCCCTCTCAAACCCTCTGCGATTCCCTAGCCTCTTTTTTCCACAACAAGATTGCTGACATCCACAACAGCTTTGACAACCAACCCGGAAGCCAACCCACCCTACCATCAGCTGACCATCTTCCCCCCGTTAACACCCTTAACGCCTGGAACCCAATCTCCACTGAGGACACCATCCGCCTGATGAATTCCATCCACTCTGGATCCCCCACAGACCCATGCCCTCACCACATCTTCAACAAAGCAGTCTCCGTCATAGCTCCGCACCTCCGAGACGTCATCAACTGCTCCCTCAACTCCGCTACCTTCCCAGAAGACTGGAAACACGCTGAACTCACCGCCCTTCTGAAAAAACCAACAGCAGACCCCACCGAACTCAAAAACTACCGCCCCATCTCGCTTCTTCCATTCCCGGCCAAAGTCATCGAGAAAGCTGTCAACAACCAGCTCGCCGCCTTCCTCGAAGCCAACAAATCACTCGACCCCTCACAATCTGGCTTCCGAGCCAAACACAGCACTGAGACCGCCCTCATCGCAGCAACAGACGACATTCGAACTCTATTGGACAATGGAGACACAGTCGCCCTCATCCTCCTCGACCTCTCTGCAGCCTTCGACACAGTCTGCCACAGCACCCTTTTACAACGCCTCAGAAACATCGGAATCCAAGGAAAGGCACTGGAATGGATCACCTCGTTCCTCACCGGAAGAACCCAGAGAGTCCGCCTCCCACCGTTCAAATCCGAGGCCTCTGAAATCATCTGCGGCGTACCACAAGGATCCTCACTCAGTCCCACCCTCTTCAACGTATACATGAGCCCCCTCGCGGCCATCGCCCGCCAACACAACCTCAACATCATCTCTTACGCGGATGACACTCAACTGATCCTATCTCTCACCAAGGACCCCAGCACCGCCAAAACTAACCTACACGAAGGAATGAAAGAAGTCGCCAAATGGATGAAACAAAGCCGTCTGAAACTGAACTCTGACAAAACAGAAGTCCTCATCTTAGGTAAATCCCCCTCTGCATGGGACGACTCCTGGTGGCCGGAAGCCCTCGGAAATGCACCCATCCCGACAGACCACGCACGGAACCTTGGCGTCATCCTGGATTCTTCACTCTCAATGAACAGACAAGTCAGCGCCGTATCCTCTTCCTGCTTTAACATTCTTCGCATGCTCAGAAAAACATTTCGCTGGATCCCCTCCGAAACAAGGAAAACAGTCACCCACGCTCTAGTCACGAGTCGACTGGACTACGGAAACACCCTCTACGCAGGTACCACCGCTAAACTCCAGAAGAAACTACAACGAATCCAAAACGCCTCAGCCAGGCTCATATTAGACATCCCACGCAACGAACACATCTCTGGTCACCTTAAAAACCTCCACTGGCTACCCGTCAATAAGAGGATTACTTTCCGACTGCTTACCCACGCACACAAATCACTCTACGACATCGGACCAGATTGCCTCAACTCTCGACTGTCCTTCTACACCCCCTCCCGCCAACTTCGCTCTTCCAGCCAAGCCTTCGCCACTGTACCTCGCATCAACAAGACCACCATGGGAGGCAGATCCTTCTCATACCTGGCTGCCAAAACATGGAACTCACTCCCCGCTTACCTTCGCCTCACCCAGAATCACCTAGCGTTCAGAAAGCAGCTTAAAACGTGGATATTTGACAAATAATCCTCCTCCCCTTCCTAAGCGCCTTGAAACCCTCTGGGTATGTAGTGCGCTATATAAATTTTATGACTTGACTTGACTTGACGAGGTTCCAGGGGCTCCGCTCTCAGGCTCTAGAAATGTTTCCCTTGGGTTTTCAGGAAAGCCAATAGTTAACGAGATTTCCAAACCAGTTACTCTAGAAGTTGGTCCATTGTCCCGAACTACTGACCTGCTACTTACGAAATCATGTCCAGAAAATTTGTTAGGCATTAAGACACTGAAAGAATTAGGTGCAGTTATTTGTTGTTCCCCAGAGGGAATACGTTTGTTTTTACGTGACTTCAAGGGTCACTATGTTTTCCGTGATTTTGATCCAAGATTGTCTAATGTTCCGCAGCATCTATGGGCGCAAGGTCCAACTGATGTTGGTTTTATGCAAATCACACCCCATCGTGTGACTCTCAAGCAAGGTATAGTCCTCCCACGAATCAGACAGTACAGATTGCCACCTGAGGCTGTAGCAGCCTTATCCAAAATTATTGACGAGCTCATTGCTCAGGGAGTAGTTGTAGAAACTGACTCCAATGTATGTAATTCTCCTATCATTCCAGTCATGAAACGTACTGATCCAAATGCACCCCCAGTATATCGATTAGTGATTGACCTTCGAGAACTCAATAAATGTATCATTCCCCAGTATCCAGTAGTTCCAGATATCTCATCTCTGTTGACAGCTATTGATCCTGAGGCAATATTCTTTACCGTAATCGACCTCAAGAATGCATTTTTCAGTGTTCCAATTCATCCAGACAGCCAGTAACTTTTCGGTTTTTGTTTAAATGGAAGGAGTTATAAATTCACACGAGCTCCTCAAGGTTTCACAGAAAGTCCTAGTATTTACAGTCAAGCACTTAAAAGACAACTAGACAACATTCACATGCCAACTGACACTGCCCTGCTCCAATATGTCGATGATCTACTGATCACAGCCCGTTCTGAACGTGCTTGCGAGCGAGCGTCACTTACAGTTCTGTATTTCCTAGCCGAGATGGGGCACAAGGTGTCCCCTTCAAAGCTTCAATTCTGTGTCCAGCAAGTGATCTACTTAGGCCACTTACTGTCCAAGTGGGGTAGGCAGTTGACACCCGACCGTATCCAGTTAATAGCGAGTCTTCCTCAGCCCAAGACCCAGAAGGAGGTACGTGCTTTTATCGGCCTTACTTCTTATTGCAGACAACGGATTCCTCAGTATGCATTTCTAGCCAAGCCACTGATACAGTTAACGACACAGGAGGCAGCCGTATCGACTGTTCTCCCTTGGACAACTGAACATACACTTAGTTTCAATGAGTTAAAGAAAGCTTTATGCCAAGCACCTGTTCTCGCAACACCGAACTACAGTAAGCCTTTTACACTTTTTGTCACAGAACGTGATGGTACAGCATTATCTGTTCTCACACAAGATCAAGCCGGACAATACAAGCCCTGTGCTTATTTTTCGAGCACACTAGATCCAGTAGCCCAGGCTCTGCCTGCGTGCCTCAAGTCAGTTGCAGCCACAGCACTAGCTATCAGACAAAGTGATTCCATAGTATTAGGACACTCCTTGACAGTACAAGTTCCACACTCCGTGGAAGTTCTTTTAAACCGAACACAGACTCAGCACTTGACAATTGCACGTTTGACAGGTTATGAACTGACACTATTCCAGCCACACATAGAAATCAGACGCTGCAACGTTCTAAATCCTGCTACACTGTTACCGTCAGTTACTTCAAATCCTGCCACACATGACTGTGTGGAAGTTGTTAACACTATGACTAAGCCAAGACAAGATCTGACAGATATTCCATTACCAGATCCCGACCTGACACTTTATGTGGATGGTTCATGTATGAGAACAAGTACAGGAGAACTAGTAGCCGCGTATGCAGTGACTACTGACACTGAAGTTATTGAAACGCACCGTATTGACACCTTGTCTGCTCAAGCAGCAGAGCTAGTCGCTCTGACACAAGCCTGCATACGTGCCAAGAACCTGAAAGTTAATATTTACACAGATTCACGCTACGCATTCGGAGTTGTACACGACTTTGGAGTGCTCTGGCAAGAGAGAGGTTTCATGACTTCTCATGGAACCAAGATTCAGCATGGGTTCCTTATTCAAGCTCTGTTAGATGCAATACATTTACCGACATCTATCGCTATCATGAAATGCAAAGCACATACGAAAGTTACAGACATTATTTCCCAAGGTAATGATCTAGCAGATCGAACAGCCAAGCTTACAGCACAGACACCAGACATACCAGTTAACAAGACACCGACATCCACTCTAGAACAGACTACTTGTATGACAGTTAAGGACCCTACTCAAGATGTCATAGATATCCAGTTACATGCTACTCCCGAAGAAATTAAGAAATGGTCCGAACAAGGAGGGGTCCAGACAGATCAGGGATGGGTGACGAAGGGAAAAGCCACATGGTTTCTCCCCGACTCTATGGTTCAAGTCATTATCAATACCGCACATAGTCCAGCACACTTAGGAGAAAAAGCCATGATAGACAGTATCCAGAACATTTGGTTCAACAAGCATTTACGAGCTGCAGCCAAGCAGAAAGTCCGCACTTGTATGATATGTTGCCAGTTCAATCCAGGTAAAAGTGTCCCGGTGGAACAAGGTGGATTCCAGCCCCCTGACCACCCTTTTGAAGTCCTCCAGATGGATTATATTCAGATGGAGCGATGTCGAGGTTTCAAGTATGTCCTTGTAGTTGTATGCGCTTTGTCCAGGTGGACAGAAGCATATCCAGTCCCAGATTATACAGCCGCGACCACTGCCAAACAGTTGGTTCGTGAATTCTTCCCCCGCTATGGACTCCCTAGGGTCGTGTATTCTGATAACGGCCAGCCATTCTCATCTGAACTAATGAAGCACGTTTCCCTTTTGTTAGGGTACCAGTGGAAGTTCCATTGTGTACGCCATCCAGAAGCAGCCGGTCTCGTAGAGAGACATAATCAAACCTTGAAAATACGTATTGCCAAAGTCTGTCAAGAAAAAGGTGTAGACTGGTTAGTTGCCCTGCCAGTTGCTCTGTTCTATATGCGCATGGTCGCACATTCCAGATCAGGTCTGTCCCCTTATGAGGTCGTATTCGGCCGCCCCCCGAATATGTGGGGTACACCCAGACCCCGAAGTATTACAGATGTTTCCAGTAATATGCTGACAGATTACCTAGCTTCCTTGATGTCTGCCCTACACTCTTGTCGTTCACAGGTTGCTGCTGCATTTCCCGACAATACTGAAGTCAAGCCACACGAGGTCCTTCCCGGCTCCCTGGTTTTAATCCGGAATTTCGATCGTTCAAGTCCGCTGGAGCCTCGCTGGAAGGAGCCGAAGTTAGTCCTTTTGACCACCCGCACAGCCGTGAAGTTGGAAGGCAGAAAAGGCTGGGTGCATCTGTCTCACGTCAAGAAATTTCATGGACTAAGACCTAAAACTTTAAATAACACTTCTACAGACACTTTTATCAAGGACTGTCCCGCTAATGACTTTGATTCAAAGGATCCCCTGTTAGAGAAAACTCCGCAACAGGAGTATAAACAGAAGCTTCGGTCTAGTAAAATAAGTCAGCCAGTTTAATTGTCTAAGTCCCCCTGGGTGAAACGGTTAGACAGGTATCTGACATGTATGAAATAGACCCCCATAGTGAGAGAGTTAGTCAAAACTCAATCCGATGTATCGTTTTTCTAAGTTTTATATTGTTTTTGAGTCTGATGGTTACCTGCACGAGTTATGCATTTCATTTATGTTTTCCAATTTCTCATGTAAATAAGTTTTCTAATGCTACAGTAGAGCATACGTTTAGTGATCTGCCTCCTCACGAACTATCTTATCGTCTTGCTATGCGCAACAATACATTTATCCGTATGTTACATTATTCACACCAGACCAGCAATGCCACTAATTGTTGGGTGTGTGGTCGACTCCCCCCTTTCCAGACACCGAAGGGAGTTCTGCCACTGTTTCCTTATCCGTTTTCACATAATGGTTCATGTGGAGCCTGGTCCATGTTAACGTCATCCTCAAATGATATGTCCCTTCTGAATAGTACATGTTTTCCAGACAAGCAAGGTCTTCCCCACAGAACAGGGTTAGATCTAGAAAATGAAGTTTATAATTTGGGTAATTATTCTTTGAATTTCATGGTCCTGAATGTTCAGTCTGATCCTACTCCAGACTTACCTGCTATTTCAGTACTACCAGTCAAAGGCGAATTATGTGTCAGAAATAATGGTTCCGTACATGTAGGACATAGTGATTGTACTACTATTGTCAAGTATAGTGACAGTGGGAAATCTATTTTCAAAGCTTCACGTCATTCTTATTTTGTTTGTGGTCAGACCGCATATGTCCGTCTGCCCCTCGATTGGGATGGAACCTGTTACATTGCCTTCCTACTGCCACCAGTTTTCCTAGCCCCATCTGATTATCACAGAAACACACATCTAGTACACATTAGACATAGAAGGGAGATCGAGTCCCCGATTGTCGATCAAACTGAAACTGCTCTAGAACAGTATACAGATTTCAATAGAGGTTTCTTTTTCTTTATAGGACCTATCCAGAATAGTAAGTTAATACGTAGGTTAACCAGAACCCTTGAAGCAGTAGTGAATGAGACTGCCTCTGCCCTAGGTAACTTAACCGAAGAGCAATCTGCTATGAGATTTGTCGTGCTCCAAAATCGTCTCGTTCTTGACGTCATACTGGCCGATAGAGGAGGAGCATGTAGAGTCATCGGATCTAGTTGCTGCATTTTCATTCCTAATAACGCGCCGTCTGTTTATTCAGCTATAACCAGACTTTATAAAATTGCCCATCAGTTACACCAGAATCCAGGCACCTGGACATGGTCCGGTTGGTTTTGGAGTATAATTTCTGCCTGGGGATGGAAAGTATTGTCATTTCTAGGTATTGCAGTAGCGATCATATTCAGTTGCTGCCTCTGTATACAATGTGGCCCTGCGATTTGCGGCATTTGTGCTACCTCTTGTATTCCTAGTCCCAAGTCCCGTCCTAGATCCCGTTCCAAGAAAATTCGAGACGAGCAAATGATACTGTATGAAATGATAGATGGTATCATGAATATTGATGTTTCCTGATGGAAACGTAGTGACAAGGAGGGAATGTGGAAAAGTAAATTTTGCCATGTTCTGTGTCCCTACGTGTTCCCCATGATATGTTATGTGTGCATGATTAATATGCATATGTATTCCCCATGATCGATTAAAGACGCAATTACAGTTGTGTCCAACTCTAGTATGCCAGTTTCCAGTTCTCGTGAAAGCTACGAGTATTAGGCCTATGTAAAGTTACGTTGCCACGTTTCACAGTGTGCACGTTATTTCATTGTAAAGTCCCCGTTTCTAGGCCTCAAAAGGGCCCGGACTCAGATTCAGCTCCTGTCTCCTGAACCCTCTCCGAGGAGCGATACAGCCCCCACCTGTATCCCTGACCCTTCACTTACTTCCTGCCTCACAGTGCCCGGCTCGGCCTGGCTCTGCCTGCCAGTCTGCCAAGAGTATGTTATGATTCTAGTTATCTGTCCAGCTCTCCTTCCCTGCATTCCTAAGCTACTGAATCGCATCAATGGTTTCCGTCATGGTCTAGCCTTTACGTCTCCATGTAAGAGAAATACTGTATTAATGGTCATTTAATATTCCTCAACACGCACTACATGTAGAATAATGCATGCACCAGTCTTAGAGTCTGTTAGCCTTTACCCTGATAACTTTTGGATTCTATCAACATGTTCTCTAAACATCAGATACTAGATAGTGTTTAGGTACATGTCGCTCTGACTCTCCAGACTTCAGTCTCTGCTTCTAGCGCAGAAGTCATAGCCCCCAGCTTCTCCTAGTAACACGTCATTGTCAGTTTGTGCGCACCACTAGGTTAGAGGTCCCGGCTCCTTAGGTAGCCCCCTCCATGTTTCCGCCCCATTTATGACATATTCTGTTACGTTTACACCACATGTCTATGTATACGCCCTGTTCACGCCTCCTGTTGCACCTACTTTCTGCCTTATCTTTCGCGACTGCTACAGGCCCTGCCCACTGTTACGCCTATTGTATTGAACATCATGTATTTTGTTTAACTATATATACTTGTGCACTGTTATTAAAAGCGAGCTGTTGTCCCGATCCTGCCCCCGGCAGCTGCCATCCTATTCCCGTGCAGGTTGTCCTGTTCCTGTCCTTTATGCTGTATTAAACCTGCAAACTCCAGCTACCTCGAATCTTGACTCTTATTTATTGAGCTATCTGTTATTGTATGTCTAGTCAAAAATAGAGGTATTATTTATTTATTTACCACAGTTCGCTTGGGGTTTGTCTCTTGAAAACATTGAACAATAAGACTCAGAATTGTATTCTCTTGTGCTATTCAACAGGTCTCAGCCTCCATGTTGGGGTGTGACTGGATACCCTTGGGGGGAGTTGTGCCGCCTTCTCCTAGCAAAGCTGTTAGTTGTCACAGCTCTGCAGGGTAATGATCTGAGGGATGATGATCTGAGGGGTAATGGAGACCAGAACAGCCCTTAGGTGCATAGGGATTGACAAGGAAAAAAACCTTCCTTTCTGTAGTGAGTGAACTTAAAAAAGTACAAAGTGCCCAGTGCAATGTTCACCTCCTCTCGGCTCTTGTCAGGAGACAAGAGCTCTGGATTCTTTGACCGGTTGTGGTTTAAAAAGCTTTGATAAGATGGAATAGATTCCTTCAAGTATGATAGCTGTTCTTGCAAGTAGAGGGGTATTGATGGATATGATTTAAGGGTGGGGTAGTAACCAGTGGAGCTAGGAGATGCCCAGGACGATATAGGATGATAACTCAAGGCATGAAAGGGTACAGAACAATCATTGACCATCGAAGGGCTGCGACTGATCTATCCGCATCAAAGCTCCAGGCAGCATTGTGAGTGGTGAAGGACACATACCACTCTGTGAGCACATGAGGCTACAGGCCAACACCTGAGCATGGAACTATACACAGACGGATCTCTAAACATCGAAGGATACAGACGGATCTATGAGCATCAGTGGCTACAACCAATCCCTGAGCATGGAAAGGTACAGACGGATCACAGAACATCGAATGGTACAGATGGACCACTGCGCCTGTCCTAGGCCTGGTCGCCCCCTCCTGCTCCCGCTGACGCCGACTGCCTCCCGAGCGACCCAGCCACTGCTGAGCTGGCCGCTCGCACTCACTTTCCCGCCGCTGCCTCCCTGCGGCCCCGCCCCCCACCGCCCATTCGCCGCCCCGCTCCCGCCACCCAGCTGACCCACCCTCCCGGCTCCTTACTTAAGGGGACCGCGGACAGCCGTCTACAGTGACCACTGCGCCTGTCCTAGGCCTGGTCGCCCCCTCCTGCTCCCGCTGACGCCGACTGCCTCCCGAGTGACCCTGCCACCACTGAGCCGGCCGCTCGCACTCACTTTCCCGCCGCTGCCTCCCTGCGGCCCCGCAACCCCGCCGCCCATTCGCCGCCCCGCTCCCGCCACCCAGCTGACCCGCCCTCCCGGCTCCTTACTTATGACGCCCACTCCCACGCGCAGCGTTGAGGAACACAGCGGGCGCGCCGATTGAGCGCCGAAGGCGCGCCAAAGGTAAGCCCGTCTGCGCCCATCCGCGCCTGGACCGCGCCCAGCGCCAGGACCCCTGGCCCCCGACGATGCCAGCCCACACAACGGACCTACAACGCCGCCACCCTCATCGCACTAAAACCCGACCGTAACAGAGCCTGCCACCGAGCCACCCCGAGACGCACCCACGGACCCTTCACCTGCCAAGCCTGCAAGTTCACCTGCCACCGAACCTGCACCGCACCCACCAAGCCGAGCACCAACAACAGCCACCTCAAGTGCATCCTGCTCAACACCCGCTCCGTCCACAGACACGCCATCGAACTTTGGAACCTGCTCGACACAACTTCACCAGACGTCGCCTTCCTCACAGAAACCTGGATGAACACCTGCTCTGCACCCGACATCGCCATCGCCATCCCAGACGGATACAAGATCACCCGAAGGGACTGCATCAACCAGACAGGAGGAGGCATCGCCATCGTACACAAGAACACCATCTGCATCACGACCAACTCCGACGACACCTTCAACGCCGCCGAACACCTTCACTTCCAGATACACACCGACCCCAAGACGACCCTCAGAGGCACCCTCGTCTACAGACCCCCGGGACCACGCACACAATTCAGCGAAGACATCACGGACTTCATCAGCCCGCACGCCCTCCCCTCCGCTGACTATATCCTCCTAGGGGACCTCAACTTCCACCTGGAGAACAACAAGGACCGCAACACCGCCGCCCTGCTGGACAACCTCGCCAACCTCGGACTCAAGCAACTGGTAAACACCCCCACCGACTACGCCGGCCACACGCTTGATCCCGTCTTCTCATCCAGCAAGCACATCACCTTCAGCCACTCCGCCGGACTTCACTGGACCGACCACAGCTGCGTCCACTTCAGCTTCAGAAGAACCACGACCCACCACCACCCGCAACAGATTCCTCGCCGGAGCTGGAGCAAGATCACCGCCGAGCAGCTCACCGCCTCCCTCAGCCAAAACCCTCCCGCCAGCACTACGGACCCCAACGAAGCAGCCCGCAACTTCACGCAGTGGCTGACCGCCTGCGCCGACGACCTCGCACCATTGAAGAACCCTCCCAGCAGACCGAGAAGCAAGAAAGCCTCCTGGTTCACCAACGAACTCAAGGACTCCAAGAAGAACTGCCGCTCCCTCGAGAAGGCCTGGCTCCTCGACCAGACCACAGACAACATGACCGCCCTCAAACAAGCCACCCGCAAGCACCACCAGCTTATCCGCACCACCATGAAGACATCACTGAAAGAACGACTGGACAACAACGCCCACGACAGCAAGGAACTCTTCAGCATCGTCAAGGAGTTCTCCAACCCCAGCACCGGCAACAACGACATCACTCCTTCACAAGATCTCTGCGACTCTCTCGCCTCGTTCTTCCACCGCAAGATTGCCGACATCCACAACAGCTTCGGCGCACCATCCACGCACCCAACCGTAGAACCAACGCCCCCCACCGCAACCCTCCGCACCTGGACCACGGTGACCACCGAAGACACAGCCCGCACAATGAATACCATCCACTCCGGATCACCGACCGACCCCTGCCCCCACCACGTCTTCAACAAGGCCGACTCCACCATCGCACCCCAACTCCGGAACATCATCAACTCTTTCAACACCGCCACCTTCCCGGAGAGCTGGAAGCATGCCGAGCTCAGCGCCCTACTGAAGAAACCAACAGCGGAACCCACCGACCTCAAAAACTTCCGCCCCATCTCGCTCCTCCCTTTTCCTGCCAAAGTCATTGGATCCCTTGACCCCTCACAGTCCGGTTTCCGAGCTAACCACAGCACCGAGACCGCCCTCATCGCAGCCACCGACGACATCAGAACCCTGCTCGACAACGGGGAAACAGCGGCCCTCATCCTCCTGGACCTCTCTGCAGCGTTCGACACTGTCTGCCACCGCACCCTAGTTCAACGCCTCAGCAACATCGGTATCCAAGACAAGGCACTGGAGTGGATCATCGAGAGTCCGCCTCCCCCCGTTTCGATCCGAGGCCACCGAAGTCATCTGCGGCGTACCGCAAGGATCATCACTCAGCCCCACCCTCTTCAACGTCTACATGGAACCTCTTTCAGCCATCGAACGCTAACACAACCTCAACATCATCTCCTACGCCGACAACACCCAACTGATCCTCTCCCTCACCAGAGACCCCGCCACCGCCAGAACCAGCCTACACGAAGGGATGAAGGACGTCGCCGAGTGGATGAAGAACACCCGCCTGGAACTGAACTCAGACAAGACAGAAGTCCTCATCCTGGGACCATCGCCCTCCGCCTGGGACGACTCCTGGTGGCCCCCCGCCCTGGGCGCCACTCCCTAGCCAACAGACCACGCACGCAACCTGGGCTTCATCCTGGACTCCTCCCTCTCAATGACCAGACAAGTCAACGCCGTCTCCTCATCATGCTTCAACACCCTACGCATGCTCCGCAAGATCTTCCGATGGATCCCGACCGAAACCAGGAAGACGGTCACCTATGCACTCGTCACCAGTTGACTGGACTACGGAAACACCCTCTACGCCGGAACCACAGCCAAGCTACAGAAAAGACTCCAACGCATCCAGAACGCCTCCGCCCTACTCATCCTGGACATCCCCCGACGCAGCCACATCTCCAGCCACCTGAGGGACTTGCACTGGCTCCCCGTCAGCAAGAGGATCATGTTCAGGCTCCTTTCCCACGCACACAAGTCTCTCCACGACCTGGGCCCCAAGTACCTCAACGACCGCCTGACCTTCTACACGCCCACCCGCCAGCTACGTTCTACTAGCCTCGCTCTCGCCGCCGTACCACGCATCCGAAGAGCCACCGCCGGAGGAAGATCCTTCTCCTACCTGGCGGCCAAGATATGGAACTCCCTCCCCATCCACCTTCGGCTGACCCAGGACCATCTCGCCTTCAGGAGACAACTCAAGACCTGGCTGTTCGAGCAGTAGCGGACCCTTTCCCCCAAGCGCCTTGAGACCCTTCCGGGTGAGTAGTGCGCTATACAAATGCTATGATTGATTGATTGATCGCAAGTATGAGATCGATTGATGAGCATTGAAGGTTATACAGAGCAATCTATGAGCTTGAGAGGCTTCAGGCCAACTCCTGAGCATGGAAATATACAGATGGATCCCTGAACATCAAAGGGTACAAACAGATCTAAGCTCATCGAAGGTTCTATACTAATCTATGACTATTGAAGGGCACAAACAAATCTACGAGCATCGGAGGCTACAGGCCAACACCTCAGAAATATACAGACAGATCTCTGAGCATTGCGAGATTCAGACGGATCTCTGAATATGAAGGATACAGATGGATCTATGCTGCCGAAGCATCCAGACTGGTCTATCAACATTGAAGCACACTGACCAATCTGTGAGCATCAGAGGCTAGAGGCCAACACCTGAGCATGGAAAAGTGCACACGGATCTCTCAACATCGAGGGGTATAGACGGATCTATGCTCATCGAAGGTTCCAGACTGTCTATGAACATTGAAGGACAGAGACCGATCTGTGCTCATCGAAGGTTCCAGACCAATCAGCGCATTGAAGGATGCAGAGAAATCTGAGAGCGCCAGCGACTACCGGCCGGTCAAGGAGCACCGATAGATACAGAGAGGTCTGTTAACACGAGAGGGTTCAGACAGATCTGTAAGTGACTTACAAATTGTGTCTGAGACTTTTCTACCACACCTATCACTTAAGGGGGATAGAATATCGGTAAGTGGTGCTCAGAGCTAGAGGATCAGCCTCCTACTACTCAATATAGGGATATGAATCCTCAAATTATTTTAACTGAATTGATCAGCACTCACTATATATTCCTTCAAAAAGTATTGTGCATTTCAAATAACCCAAGTCAAATAATGTACACATTCTAATTTGTTTAAAAATCTTCCTTCATGGGGGCACTGGAGAGCCGGCGAGCAAGATGGCCGCGCTCGTGTGAGGCTCTTGCATCTTGTATTTTGTTATTTGGCATCCATCAGCATCCATTGCTTTGGGACAGAGAACTCGCCCGACACTGCCAGCATGCAGTCAGCAGCGGATGCAGGACCTGTAGAGCAACTTATAAACCGAATGTGCTGCGTCTAAATGGTCTGATGCAGTCGGAGCCTAAATGCGACCTGTGGCCGTATAATCAAAATGGGGGAGGTGGCAACGTATTACTAACGCCAGGGAACTGGGATTGAAGCAGGGACGGCCATGCCCACCTAATGCTGAGGAGGTACGTGTCCAATTGGCGCAAGCTCAAAACTGCCTAAATTGTTGTGACTGATGAAGCCTGCTAAGAGAGAGGGAGGTGATATCCTGCAGCCGCGGGACATAGGCTGCGATACAGAGATGCTACTTGGCGACAGATGAACGGCAGGCCACAGGGAAGAGCAGTGACTGCGCCCTGGCCCATTCACTGAGAAGGTACACACCTATGACTGTGGGTGGTGCTGCGCTGGACAGGCTGATATCACAGCCGTGAGCTGGAAGGAAGCAGGGGGTGCAACGGTGGACACGCTGCCCTATCTGACATGCACACTGAAGAAACAAGACCATGCCCTGGTGGACTTGCACACAGTCCCGTTAATCTGACTCCTTGCTGGTGAAGCTTCCGGAAG
Organism: Lissotriton helveticus; assembly: GCF_964261635.1. NCBI lineage: Eukaryota > Metazoa > Chordata > Amphibia > Caudata > Salamandridae > Lissotriton > Lissotriton helveticus. Next base: position 1,955,815,370 of record NC_136068.1, on the reverse strand, counting down.
AAGCAGCCAGGAATAACCCAGAGATGCAGTTTGAGACAGCGGACTCCTGACCTCGCCCTTTGAATGGTGGCGAGCTAGGGATAGGGCCTGAAACTGAGAGCCTACACTCGACTAAAGGCACCGCAGCGCAAATAGACCATAAATAAATCTTCGGAGGAGTGCGTGAAATACCTCAGAGGAGCTGAAAGAACAGCATCATGGGACACATGGATGGAAAACAGAGCAAACTACAGTTCAAAGGGGGAAAAAAACAGGGTGAAACGAATCAGGCAATGCTGAGCAACAACAGCGCGAAATGGACAATACCGCGACTGGTGACATACAGGATGGGGACATTAAGCCACTGCTGATCACCATGTGCAGCAGCCTCACCTCCATTGAAACTAAGATGGACGCAATGCCCTTGAGAATGGACTTCATTGCACAGAGACTTGAGAAACATGAGGGCCGTATCACTGAAACAGAACAACGAATCTCCACTCTGGAGGACAGCTCCACTGAACAGCAAGGACGCCTCCAAGACATGGAAAAGGTGCTTAAACTTATAGCCGCCAAAAATGAAGATTTGGAGGCGAGGTCATGCTGCAACAATCTACGTATAATGGGGGTATCCAAATCTACGAATACAGGAAGAAGGGAAGATTAAGTAGAAAAAATGCTGGTGGAGCTGTTCGGTATAGAGGCCCTTTCTAAATGAAAGTCTTGGTGGTGGAGAGAGCCCACAGAACGCTGTTGCCCTAACCGCCACCGGAAGACCCTCCTCGCCCAAAACTAGCCAGAATCCTCAATTATAAAGATCGGGACATGATATTATGACTGGCTGTAGAAAAACAATAGCTCATCTACGAGGGGAATAAGCTGTCAATGTATCCGGACTTCACAATGGCAGTGCAAGAGGCCTGGAGGAAATTCTTGCCGGTCAAACGTAAGCTTCAGCAAGCCAACATACCATACTCAATTATGTATCCTGCTAGATTCCGCATTACGTATAAAGGAAAGACCCACATCTTCAACCCCCCTCAGCAGACTACATTTTTTTAAACAACTTAAAGTGGCAAAAGCCCCCTGTACGTGGTGACGGTCATCTCCTCATCGAGACGAAGAATGACGAACTGCGCCATAAAGGTATTGTTCACCCATATGCATACCGATCATTCAGAACAGTTCCCTGAGGCATGGAACCAAACTCATATCATTACTGAACGCCATCTCCAAGAACTCTAATTTGTATGGAAGAGGCGGGTGTGGGCGAAGCCCCAGGCTCACTAAGAAAGACTCCCGGGGCACATCCGCGACTTAGCGGGGAGGATAGATGCCCTCTCTAGGGCATCCCCCCAGCAGGAATCCCCTAGAAAAGGCAATTTGACTGTTTGTTGTTAATTAATGGGGTCTTGGGGCCTTGTTCCTCAGTTGGATGGGTAACAAACCAAGCTATCTTCCACGAGTCGATAAGATTTCTGAAAAGGTCCTCCCGAGTGGTGGGTGGCTCAAAGTGGTCTAAAGTATGTAAAATGACGCCAAATACTAAGGGTCGAATGCGGAAGGGTTCTCATTCGCCTGCGGGATTGGGCCGTGGGGGTGGGTTGTGGGTGGGTGTTCTTGTTGGGAATTGTTTGAAATCATTGCAGTGGTATGTAGAGTATGTTACCGAGATCGTACTGCCCACACACATGTCACTTCACGCGTTGTTAGGGCAGCACCCCCCCACAGCGGATACATGATCGGAGACAAAGGTAGGGGCACAGCCAGGACTGATCCCAGTGTAGTGCTCACGTGTAACTCTCTAACGTGGAATGTGCGTGGTTTACGAGACCCTCGCAAGTGCAGACAAATCTTGGGTTATTTAGATAGGCCTCAAATACAAGTTGCCATGCTCCAAGAAACTCACATGGACCCCAAAAAAGAACCTTCATTTGGTAAACGCTGGGCTGCTCACAGGTGGTTCTCAGCGTACGCCATGCCATGTATGCTAGAGGAACGGCTATACTAGTGAAGGCTGGAGTTAGATGTTGCCCGATAGGGGAACTCCAAGATCCACAGGGCAGATATAGTATAATGTGGGGCAGATTGATGGACCACGCGGTCACTATGGTCTGTTGCTGTGGACCAAACACTGATGTAGCGCCTTTTGTGAAGAGGTGAGACAGGAGAGCGAGGACTTCTTCTCCAGAAACAAAAATAGCGTTCCACCATTAGCGTGTGTTTGGTAACGCTTCAAAGTTACCATCCGTGGCACGTGCATCTCCAAAAGTGGAGGACTATTACGCGCCATTAGAGGGACTTTGCAGTCAATAGAAAAGTGCATCAAACAAACTGAAGAAACAATAGCTAATGCCCCCACCCCGAACTGCAAGCACAACTTAAAGAACTACTAATGGAATACACAGCTGAAGCGAAGCGTGAATCCAAATGTATATCTAAGTATCGCACGGCGCGAGCGACTTGTGGAGCTGCCCTTTGATTTACGTGCACTCGGCACTGCCACAACCACTAGACGCTGGGGATCTATCCGGAGATAAGGCCCTGAGACACGGAGGCCGCCTGGAGCCGAGGAAAGACGCTGCGGATCCCGGTGGGCTCTGCACCAGTTGGGGTGAGTGGGGGGCGGCGCACTCTTCACCGGGGACTGTGGAGGCGGCACCGGTGGGGGCCTGCGCCCTGCGAGCTGTGCTGGCTGTTTGAGAGCGAGGGGAGAGTGGTAGAGAGTGCTGGCGTGGGCCTGGAGCCTGCAGACGAACTGTTTAGTAGAACAACAAACGTTGGTGGCTGAGATCAAGTACAGAAAATTGGGGTGCGCCAGTGCTGGGGATTCACTGGTACGCCTTTGTGACTGTTGGTGTTATACAAGCTCTATCGTGCTTGAGGGGTGTGGTTATTCCCCCTGTTCCTCGTTGCAAGGGCATTACTACCTTTTGATTGGGGATCTATATGGGCACTGCTATTCCTGGCGTGGCTTACCGCTCTACTGTATAGACTACATTATAGCTGTGCTTTCAGTGCCTGTCTGCCCACACTACAGTCCGCTATGAGCCACTTTATCTTCATCCTGAATGTCCTAGAGAACTTATGCCTGCTCCCTCCGACATACGTGTCCTCTACAGAGAACCCTAAAATGACGGCCGTAACAAACCCTCCTGCGTCTCTCCTGACCTCATCTCCCTCCTCCCCCTACCCCTCCCTGCTCTACTCTTCTCCACTTTCCTGCTACTGACCTTTGCCCCCACCTGTCCTGGCCCTTAGTCCCCACCCTGTTTTATCTGTGAATATTCCCTCGTCAATTGAGATCTAGCTATTTTGTCTGATGCCCGATGGAGCTGCCAGGTTTAGCTATAGGGGAGACAGGTCGGGATTCCCTCCTTGGTCGTCGACAGACTTCCTTTTGTATCTCCTTATTGTCTCTTCCTTTATCCTCACTTTCTCACCTCCCCTACCCCCCACTACTTTTGTCTCTCCTTTCTCTCCTCTCCTATTGTTTTGCTGATTGTTTGATATAATGTGTAATTGTTGATCTTTTTCTGTTATATTGTTGAACCACATTGTTGCACTTCCTTTCGTCTCTCCTGTCGTCTCTTCCCGCTTATTCCCTCTATCTTTGTCTCTCCTTCTCTCCTCTCTCAATGTATTGAGACTGAACTACTTTGTCTGATGCCCGATGGAGCTACCTGGTTTAACTATAGGGGAGATGGGCCGTGGATTCCCTCCTTGGTCGTCACCTACCCAGTCGGTCTTTAGACAGACCTCATTTCGTCTCTCCATATTGTCTCTTCCCACATCCTCCCTTTCTCTCCTCCTCTTCTTCTCTCTCTCCTTTCTCTCCTCTCCTAATTGTCTTGCCATTTTTTGATATATTGTGTAATTGTTGAACTTTTTCTGTTACATTGTTGATTCTCATGTCAAGCGCTCTGATACCTTCGGGTCTAGCCAGCGCCATATAAAACTCTTTAAATAAATAAATAAAAATATGTATAGAGAGGGTGAACGCCCTGGCAGAGCCCTGGCTGAAGCATCTAGGCCCCCAAGATTTGCCAGTCAGATACTAGAAAGTGTAGATGATGAAGGCAAACGACACATAGATTCACAGAAAATTCTTGATACTTTTACAGACTTTAATGCAAAATTATACCACACGCAGAGGCAACCCCCTATAGATGCTGCGGCCTACTGGGTAGATACTGCTTTGGGATGGAATCATGCTTCTCGCAGAGAATTCCTATCCGCTGAGATGGAAGAGGATGAGATATGAGCCGTTATAGTCGTCCTGCATTCTGGTAAGGCCCCCGCGACGGATGGACTCGCTGTAGATTTTTATAAGCGCTATATAGATCAGCCGGCTCGTTCCTTAAGCTCTTATTTGAGGAGGCTAGAGACAGCGGGACTCTCCCTGCATCCATGAGACAAGCCCTGATCATCTCCCTACTGAAACCGGGCAAAAATACTCAAAAATGCAACCTAGGGACACCTTTCTGCACAACCCCCTGAGGTTTTTTCCTCTTTCTTCGCGTGTTGCAGAATGCAGCATGTCGAAAGAGGAAGTAACGAGGAGAAGTAAAGATATTTACCCTCAGTAGGTGTCCCCTGGGAAGGCGTAGCGTTTTGTTGCATTCTCAGGTTTACCAGTTCTGGTGAGTCTAGGAATGCATCAATCACCATGCAAGTAGTGTGGGAACACCCACGCAACGACCATGGAATGCCGTCCCAGGGCAGAGTGACGCAACACAGACATTTACGCTGCAATACTAAGATTTAAGATTCAAGGGCCGCGCAGTGATTGTTTATAAATCTCCTTGTGGACTTCCGTCACGCTTGCACCACATTGCCCCTTAGACTCATTGACGCCAATGGTGGTTACACCGTGTCGGATGACAGAAGGCTTCACAATTGATGCGGGCGGCAACTTCAATCACTGCATTAGGAATTGGACAGCGAGCTAGGTCCCTGCTAGCGTCTTTCCTGGCCAATCGATCACAATAGGTTATGCTAGGTACTTTCACGGCTCCCCCATTCTCATTCCCTTGTGGGGTCCCTCAAGGATCCTCGCTAAGTCCAACATTATTTAATATCTATATGCTAGACTTGGCGAGAGTCATCAAATCCAATATTCTGTCCCTCACATCCTACGCTGATGACACCCAACTTGTGTTAGCCATACACAATGATGGTGATAGGGTGGCAGCCAACTTCCAGAATGGAATGCTGGCTATGAGCTTCTGGATGGCAGATAATTCACTGAGGCTGAATTCGAGCAAGACTGAGGTCATGATCTTCGGTAAGCTTACTCCGGCCTGGTCAGCCCTTTGGTGGCCACCCGATCTGGGACCACCCCCTCTCCCAGTCACTAAAGTGAGAAATTTGGGAGTCATTTTCGACACCAAACTTACCTTTGTGCATCATGCCAACTCTGTAGTTTCATCCGCATTTCATTCCATCAGAATTATAAAGAAACTCCTGCCCTATCTCCCAGCTTCAGCTGCTAAGACACTGGTAAGCACATTAGTAATGGGCAAAGTAGATTACTGCAATGGACTGCTGATCAATGCACAAGAAAAAGTGTATAACAAACTTCAGCTGATTCAAAATGCGGCAGCGAGACTCCCAACAGGCACCCCCAAATTTGCTTCGATCTCCAAAGTGGTTCGCCAGCTCCACTGGCTCCCGATCAGACGCAGAGCCAAGTTCAACACGCTCTGCATTGCCTATAAATCTATCCACTCAACGGGTCCCATTCTTCTCAGGCAATCTCTTTGCCCCTATATTCCTTCCAGACAACTCCGATCATCCAGCACTAATCTTCTGACTGTTCCACGGACAAAAAAAGCATCATGGGGTGACAGATCGTTCCTACATGCCACCACCAAACTTTGGAATAGGCTGCCTCCCGACATCAAGACTAGACCTTCCCTGCTTGCCTTCAGGAAACACTTAAAGACCTGGCTCTTTAACCAATGATCTATCTTATCCACTCTGCTTTGTTATTCTGCAGCGCCGAGACACCTACGGGTATTTGTGCGCTTTATAAATTGCATAAATAAATAAATAAATCACACGACTATTGAAAGATGCCACCATCATCAATATGACATTGGTTTGCAAGGGTTTCACTATATTGTTTGCCCGGACGGGTCCATCGAAAAACGGTGGACTGTGGCTGACAATTCATAATATGGCCGCTGGAATAATGTTTTATAGCATGAAGAATTTTACAATAATTTTTATTAAAAAATAAAATAGATTTTGTTGGCCGTTTTTTATAATCTTAAGGTACATTCAATTAAAAGTATTAAAAAAATTGTGGTAGCTATTTAAAAAACTATCAAATTTGATAATGACATACTGGAGTAGTGTGGCTCACTGGTTAGAGGCGGCAGGCCTGAGAGCAGAAGTCAGCCCGGGACCAGGGTTCAATTCCCGACGCGGCAGGGTCGTGGACCTTGGTCAGTGGACTCGATAATTCTCGCTTCGGTGCTTACTCTAATCAGGGGTTCCACTCGGCAACTCTGGGCATTAGCTTGCCTAATCTCCACAACGGCCCCACCAATTCCGGGGATGCCTGGCTCCACCTTGGGGACTCCCAGCAAGGGACCATCCCACAGGGAAAGCCAGGACGGGTTCCCCAGAGTTATACAGCGCCGGGACGCCCCGTTGCTGGGGCAGCTGTGCGCTTTACAAGTATACTACTACTACTACTACTACATACTGAAATAAACTTGAAATATTTGTATGCTAATGCATAGTGTAAAGTGTCTGTAGAAATTATAGTTTACTTTGTAATATGTGATCAGAATTTCCCTGAGTCCAAGGATCGCTCCTCCCAGCTGTGAGATCAGGGCTCCTAGCCCCCGCCCCTTCTCGGGTTAATCCTGCATTATTGAAAGCCCTAAAATGGCCGCCCTGCCTCTCGGGAACAGCCCTCGATTTTCCATCCACACGCTGTATCTGGGGTTAAGACCCCATGAATAAGTGACTTCAGGCCCCTGTCTCCTGTCTGTACTGAATGCATCTGGGTCCAATGTATGACCCCATCCTCCATTAATGACCCCTCGCTGCTCCCCTCCTGAATAACTGGGCAGATTGTTTGACTCCACTACCACTATGCTAGTACCCTATCTCTAAAATGGCCGCTCCCGGTTAAACCGCGCTTTACCTGAGCCGTCTCATGACCCCAGCACATCACTCTCCTAAACACTATACACCTAGCACATGGCCACCTGCCAGCATTTCCTGGATTCTCACTATTATGAGTGACCTGCTCTTCTACACAAAAAGGGAAGATCGACGTTCCACTTACTGCTCAGAATCACCTCGTCCAAAAAATTCCCTCACGGTCTGCGATTTGTGGCTACGAAATCTCCCACATTCAGAGCAAACGCCACTATATCCCTCTACAACCATGGGACTATACTAATTCAGGCAACCGATCGTAATCTGGTCATCTTTGATGACATATTTGCCCTCTTTAAAAGATCTTTGGTCCCTAGCGATTCCCCTATGCAATCTAGGTATGGTCTTCCCCTTACCCCATCTCAGGAGGTCCCTGATCCCTCGCTAACTGCCCACATCCTGTTGACAGCCTCACCTACCCTGATCAACATACACAGGACTTCAGATCCTCCAACCGCAGGCTCCCCTAATTCACCCATCGTGCCACGACCTATCCAAACTATTGCCAGTGATCACGGACCAGTTGTTATCCTTCGCTCCGATCACCTCTCCAACTCTTCCCATAAGTCACACTCGGATACTACTTCCAAGCTCAAGAAAATGACCCATGAACTTCTAACTATCAAAAATGCCATCCAAAAACTCTGAATGTCCGCAGAAGAGCTAGCCCTTGACCTCTCTTCCAACATGTCCACACAGGAGATCCCTCCTCTGATCCAACTGAAACCCCCTGACCAGTATTGGAATACCGCTCCCTACCCCAACGTCCTCTCTAGACCGGCCAGATTCATAAACCCATTCTCAGAACTGATATTCTCTCCTTCCTCCTTGAGTACACCTCTCCTCATTTGGCCGTCTCAGCCCCTACTTGATCCTCACAAACAGCCGCACTAATTGCCCCAAGCTCAACATTCCCTAAACATGGTAATGCGAAACTCATCCAAAGCATCACAGCCAAGCCTCATAGAGCGCCCAGACTCAACGCCAATTCCATAAACACCAATAACCTCCTGCAGATCCCCACTACACAGCCAGCGCTCACAGACACCCTGCACAAATCACATCTGAGATGCATGTTACTTAACTGTAGTTCAGCGGTGAAACATGCCACTGACGGCGTCCTGACTTGAATACGGAGGGTGAGGAATCTACGCGTTGACTCTTTTCGTTACGGTCGGGACTTATCAAGGTCTTGTCCGATTTACATATTATGTTCCAATTGGGAGAGTACTGAGGACGCACTTATGCATCAAATCTGGCTCTGACCAAGGAATTTCCTTGATGATTGGGACAACTACTATTGTAAGCTCAGGCTCATACTTCCAGGACTGTTTGAGGAAAATTGAATTTTGCCTTGTCGTATGTGCCTACGTGTTCCCCATCCTATGTAATATGTGCATGATCGATATGCATATATCCCCCTATGATCGATTAAAGACGCAATTTTAGTTGTGTCCAACGTTAGTATGCTAGTATCCAGTCCCCGTGAAAGCAACGAGTATTAGGCCTATGTTGCCCACGTTTTACATTATGCACGTTAATTTATCGAATTGTCCCCGTTTCTAGGCCTCAAAGGGCCCGAACACTAGATTCAAGCTCCAGTCTCCTGAAACCACTCCGAGGAGCGATGCAGCCCCCACCTGCATCCCTGACCCTTCGCTTACTTCCTGCCGCGCAGCGCGGTGCCCGGCCTGGCTCTGCCTGCCTGTCTGCCAAGAATATGTTATGCCTCTAGTTATCAGTTCAGCTCTCCGTCTTCACATTCCTAAGCTAACGAACCGTATAAACATCTCCAGTTATAGTCTAGTCTTTCTGTCTCCATGCAAGAGAATTACTGTATTAATATTCATAGAAGATTCATAGCACACGCAATACACGAAGAATATATGCATGCACCAGTCTTAGTGTCAAGTAGCCTTTGCTCTGATAACTTTTAGATTCTATCAACATGTACTCCAAACACCAGATACCAGATATGCTATAGGTACATGTCGTCCTGACTTCGCAGACTTTAGTCTCCTCTTCTAGTGCAGAAGTCAGAGCCCCCAGTTCTCCCAGTTACACGTCATGGCCCGCTTGCGCGCACCACTAGGTTAAAGTGTCCAGCTGCCCAGGTAGCCCCCTCCATGTATCCACCCATTTATGACACTTCTGTGACGTTCTCATCACATGACTTCGTGTACGCCCTATGCATGCCTTCTTTTCACGCCCATGTGTTCTTATCTTACGTTTGTCACTTGTTACGCCTACTGTATGCAATGTAATTATAATGTCTTCCTATATATACTATGTACTGTTAATGAAACATTGCAGCTGCCATTCCATGCCATTCTATTTCAGGCTGTTCCGATCCTGTCCCTTCCCTTGTGCCTGATTAAAGCCTGTTAGACTCAGATTCCACGGATCCTGCCTCTTATTTATTGAGCTATCTGTTTTCATTAATGTATTCAAAAATAGTACCGGTAATTAATTATTTATTTACCACAGTTGGAGGAATGCATTATTACCATATTTTGGCCTATCATTGAGTGGCCTTCTATACATTTATCAGAGAAAACTCCTGTGAATAACTTGTACACTATTGGAACTCGGACCTTGCCACGAGCCTCATATCGCCTTGAGAAAGTCTTTGTAAGAAACACGTGTCGGCAAGTCGCGTGCTGGGAACTTTTACTGGAAGTCAAATTTTGGAATAATAAGAAAATCAGGCTTCAATACGTGTTTTGGATCTCTATGTTTGTCTAAAATTGTTACTGCTGTCCCTGTTTCTTAAGTAAATAGGGGTACATACACCCCACAAGTGTGACTGAAGGTTACTAAACCGTTAATTAATAAGAGGTGTACTGTCCGAGTCCGCTGTTTTTTGTCTAATGCCACTGACCTTGCTGATCTCATCCTTGCTCATCTAGACCTCCTTATCCTCACATCTTCTACCACCCGCCTAGGTGATAACTTACCTCTAATTGAACAAACCATGGAAACCATCTCCTCCAACCTGGGCCGACACTGTCCCCAGATCTTCCTTGGTGACTTCAATCTCCACTGGAATGACCCTCATGTTCAGGCGGTTATAACCCTCAAAAACTTCCTAACCGACCTCTCCCTAACTCAAATCTGTCACAGTCCCACACCCAACTTAGGCTCGACACTGGATATAATCATCTCCAACCCCAAGTCCATCCATCTTGAATCCATTCTTCCTTGTGACTGGTCTGACCATCACTATATCAACTTCCTGGTTCTTGAAAGTTGGAACCACAAAAGCGCACAGCCATAAAAACTCAGGCACTGGAAAAGACCGCTCCGTAACACAAGCGTTAATGAGCTCACAGAGTACTGCAATTCTTCCCTTCCACCGCCTGCAAACATGTGCGACGTTCACGAGCTCACTGAATACTATAACAACGCCATGCTTCTGCCTCGAATGCCACAGCCCCCCTTCAGCTAAAAAGAATTCCCATAAAAGACTCCAAACCCTGGTTCAGTGACAGATTAAATGCGGACAGATGCAGCCTAAGACTAGCGGAACGCAACTGGAGATCCACTCCCTCCTCGGATCTTCTAAAAATACTAAGATTCAAAAGAAGCAGATGCAACAAACTCATTAGATCAGGGACAGCCAAATTCTTCAAATACCAACTGGACAAAGCTAAAAATCGCCCGAAACTTCTTTTTGAGCCTATTAAATCTCAATCCACTACACCTCGACCCAATCTCAGCACCTCTCTTGCCCACAACCAAACTGTGGTTGCTGAATTCTTCATTGTTAAGACAAACAAAATCGAAGCAGATCTAAGGTCTGCTGCACTCATGCTTTCGTCCTCTCTGGACTCCTCTGTCTCCACACCCCAGACCTCGCCTCATTGTCTCTACCTCAAAAACAATGCTTCATGGAGTCAACTCACTCCCCTCACTGACATTACCATCCTTAATATTCTCTCGACCCTTAAACCCTCAAATCACTTCCATGAACCCCTCCCCCCAACAAGCACCGCTCTGGTCCAAGATCATCAACGCCTCTCTTCTTCAAGGTGAGATCCCGGACAGCTTCAAGGCGGGCCTAGTGATCCCTATTCTCAAAAAACCCTCGGCTGACCCCGTTGACTTGAACAACTATTGGCCAATCACAAACATACCCACCCTGGCAAGACTGCTGGAGAAATGTGTTCATGAACAACTATGCAAACACATTGAGAATTTTCAGCTTCTCGACCTATTCCAATCGGGCTTCCACAGTGGCCACAGCACCGAAACGGCCATCACTCACACAGTGGACGACACTCTCACTTTACTTGACCAAAATGAAGCCTGCCTTTTTATTCTGCTTGATCTCTCATCTGCGTTCAAAACTGTCAAGCACGACAATCTACTCTACCTCTTGGAACGCAGGATGGGGCTCTCGGGCACGGTCCTTAAGTGGTTTTCCTCTTTCCTGAACAACAGAACGCAAAGAGTCAAATCCAACCAGTCTTTATCCAACCCGAGTCCCTGCACACTGGGTGTCCCCCAAGGATCCTCGCTCTCCCCCACGCTATTTAACCTTTTCCTTGAACCACTGACTGTCATTCTGAAAGGCTCCAACATCCAATATCACATGTATGCGGACGACACCCAACTCTACATGAAAATCTCCTCCCCCGATGACATCACATCTCTCAACGGAACCCTTCTCAAAACCCTAAACTGGCTAACCTTCAACCACCTCAAATTAAATGCCCTCCAGACGGAATTCCTCCTCATTGCACCCGCTAGGCAATCCACCCCTGTTGTGAAATATCTCTGTAACCTCACCGCCCTCAACTGCACACCCCACATCATTGACTCCACTAAATCACTGGGAGTTCTTCTAGACAAAAACCTAAACATTTAAGATCACATCAGAGCATCTACCAAAGGAGCAAACTTCCAACTTTACATCCTAAGGAAACTCAAACCCTACCTTCCCCAAGAAGGCTTCAAATTGGCGGTGCAAGCATTAGTCATCTCTAGACTAGAGTACGGCAGCGCGACCCTTTGTGGTCTGCCGAAACTCGGTTTAGCCCCCATCAGAGCATCTCTAAATGCTGCTACGAGACTCATCACGGGTTCTAAGAAGAACAACCACATCTTGCCATACCTGAAATCGCTCAATTGGCTTCCCTTTGAAGCTAGGATACAACTAAAGATCGCTTGTATGACCCATAGGGCACTGCACTTCAACACCCCACTCTACCTGACAAACAAGCTGGAACTATCCGGGGGCTCCCGGTCCACAAGGAGCACTGGCGCACTGCTGCTCAAGCCAAAGAAATGTAATAAGCTTAAAACCTACAAGCGCTCATTCTCTGGCGTCGCCCCAAGAATCTGGAACTCCCTCCCAGTGGAAACAAGACTGATTCACTCGACACTTGCCTTCAAAAGGGAAGTCAAAAAACTTCTAATGAACAATGCCTTGAACTAGATGCTTTGCTCATCCTGCCTCGAGCTTACCGTACACATATCACTTTTTGCGACCCTTTGTCGCCTGACATATTATCTGGTTTGCTCTTGTTGAATATTGCCCTATTTTTCGTTCTCTCCCAACCTCCTTCCCATGTCCGTGTTAATTTTATCCTGCTCCTTTTGTATTTTGTCCCACCGTTTTCTTGATCTCTCTCCGCCAGCTGTTTTCCTATGTATGACTCAACCGTATGTTAGTGTGTTAGTCGAGTGGAGAACGAATTGATCCTGGTTCTGTAAAAAGCCAAAACTTCTGATTCACGCGTACGGCTGATCAATGTGGAGACAATTTATGATAAAGGTTCCAGAACCAGCAAGAGATATCCGGTTTCCCATCAAATTCATGGTGCAATGTTACCGTCCTGAAGATGGTCTTGTGGATTTTGTAGACCATTAATAAGACCGAAACGTCGACGCTACTAAACCTTTTTGTTTTCATTTATGTTTGCTGATGCACAATGAAATTAATGGAAATAACGAATTAATTTCAATGTATGATTGATTCTATGCATTGCCCATACGTTTGTTTAAAACAAAAGGTGTTTGCTACTACAGTGTATTATATATAATGAGTCAGTAGTATATTTGTTGCTGTACATGATATAATAAATGTATTCATCGTTCTTTTGATAAAATTGATTGAATAAAATATATATAAAATACTAACTCATGTGAAATTCCCTGATTGTTGAATATTTTGTTCACACATGTGACAATTTGAAATATCAAGTTATACATAAATGATTGATCAAGGTACACTTGTATTTTAATATTAACCGTATGTAAAGCGCTCTGAGACCCAACTGTTTCATGTTCGCGCTATACAAAACTCCAAATAAATAAATTCAATATCATTATATAATAGGCATCCTTTTAATTGTTTTACATTTCAAATTCTTTATTTAATGTGCAACATAGTATAAAAAAAATATTTAACTTTCCGTTTTAGGTCAGCGCTTACTCCAAAACACAATAAGGTGGTTTATAGCCAAAGTGCGCGGCCCAGAGGGTCAATCCGCGCTGCTGTAACCATGTAAGGCTACGCTGGGAGGACCTCCGCTGGTGGAGCTGAGTAATAGCATTACATCCACTGGGGGGTCGCGGGTCCCGGAGTTTCCACCCAATAGAAGATGAAGGTGCAGCGTTCAATGACTCCCACAGTGCGTGGCGCACTGGAGGTGGGCGTTGCAGCCAGCGCACAGCAGCAAAGGGCAGCGTCGCTAGCACGATGGCATTACACATTTAAACAAGCATTAGAAATGCAATCGGGCTCTGATTTATTTGAGTTTGAGCTAATGGCATTGTAAATGCCAATGTATTGTTGCTATGTGTTATGGAGTGTGTTCATGTGGTGTGTACTGCCAGTGATCTCCTTGTGAGTGTGAGAATATTGCACCGTTACTGCCTGTGATGTCCTTCTTGTGAGTGTGAGAAGCTTGCACCTCTGCTGCCTGTGGTCTCCTTGTGAGTGTAAGAAGCTTGCACAGCTGCTGCCTGTGATGTCCTACTCACTCCTCTACTCTACTCACTACTCTACTCACTACTCTACTCACTACTCTACTCACTACTCTACTCACTACTCTGCACTCACTACTCTACTCACTACTCTACTCACTACTCTACTCACTACTCTACTCACTACTCACTACTCTACTCACTACTCTGCACTCACTACTCACTACTCTACTCACTACTCTACTCACTACTCACTACTCTGCACTCACTACTCACTACTCTACTCACTACTCACTACTCACTACTCTACTCACTACTCTACTCACTACTCTACTCACTACTCACTACTCTACTCACTACTCACTACTCTACTCACTACTCTACTCACTACTCTACTCACTACTCACTACTCTGCACTCACTACTCACTACTCTGCTCACTACTCACTACTCTGCACTCACTACTCACTAATCTGCACTCACTACTCTACTCACTACTCTACTCACTACTCTACTCACTACTCACTACTCTGCACTCACTACTCACTACTCTACTCACTACTCTGCACTCACTACTCACTACTCTGCACTCACTACTCTGCACTCACTACTCACTACTCTGCACTCACTACTCTGCACTCACTACTCACTACTCTGCACACTCACTCTGCACTCACTACTCACTACTCTGCACACTCACTCTGCACTCACTACTCTGCACTCACTACTCACTACTCTACTCACTACTCTGCACTCACTACTCACTACTCTACTCACTACTCTACTCACTACTCTACTCTACTCACTACTCACTACTCTGGTGGTGTTAGTACTGGTAGTACTGATGGTGGTAGTACTGGTAGTAGTGGTGGTGGTTGTGGTACTGCTAGTACTGGTAGTGGTAGTACTGGTAGTGGTAGTACTGGTGGTGGTGGTACTGGTAGTACTGGTGGTGGTGGTAGTACTGGTGGCTGTAGTAGTGGTAGTACTGGTGGCTGTAGTAGTGGTAGTACTGGTGGTGGTAGTACTGGTAGTATTGATGGTGGTAGTACTGGTATTACTGGTGGTAGTGGTGGTACTGGTAGTGGTAGTACTGGTGGTGGTGGTAGTGGTAGTACTGGTGGCTATAGTAGTGGTAGTACTGGTGGCTGTAGTAGTGGTAGTACTGGTGGTGGTAGAAATGGTAGTACTGATGGTGGTAGTACTGGAAGTACTGGTGGTGGTGGTGGTACTGGTAGTGGTAGTACTGGTGGTGGTGTTACTGGTAGTACTGGTGGTGGTGGTGGTACTGGTAGTGGTAGTAGTGGTAGTACTGGAGGTGGTGGTACTGGTAGTGGTAGTACTGGTGGTGGTAGTACTGGTGGTGGTAGTACTGGTAGTGGTGGTACTGGTAGTGGTAGTACTGGTGGTGGTGGTACTGGTAGTGGTAGTACTGGTGGCGGTACCGGTAGTGGTAGTGCTAGTGGTGGTGGTACTGCTGCCCGTAGTACTGGTAGTGGTAGTACTGGTGGTGGTGGTACTGGTGGTGGTAGTACTGGTGGTGGTAGTGGTACTGGTATTGGTAGTACTGGTAGTGGTAGTACTGGTGGTCGTGGTACTGTTAGTACTGGTGGTGGTGGTAGTTGTAGTACTGGTGGCTGTAGTACTGGTAGTACTGGTGGTGTTGGTGGTACTGGTAGTGGTAGTACTGGTGGTGGTGGTGGTACTGGTGGTGGTGGTGGTACTGGTAGTACTGGTGGTGGTAGTACTGGTGGTGGTGGTACTGGTGGTGGTGGTAGTGGTAAGGGTAATGGTAGTACTGGTAGTGGTAGTACTGGTAGTGGTAGTACTGGTGGTGGTGGTACTGGTAGTACTGGTGGTGGTGTTAGTGGTAGTACTGGTGGTCGTGGTACTGTTAGTACTGGTGGTGGTGGTAGTGGTAGTACTGGGGGCTGTAGTAATGGTAGTACTGCTGGTGGTGGTGCATGTATCAATGAGTCTAATTTTTCCTAATGAAATAGCCATTGGCATTACGTGAGACACACAAGACATTTGTGAATTCCCATTGTAACCGCGGGAAGGCACTGTTTTCCCTGATTATTGCGTATTCACGTTTTTTTCAAAAACTTTACAATAATGATGACTGCATGTTAACTCTGCGAGTCAGGCTCGACAGCACGTGTCACGAAGGTCACTTTTAACCCTCATCATTTATTCAACCAGTAGTCTGCATGTCAGCACTTATTAAAATTCGGAAAACAAAGCTTACAGTACCAGAATCCAAATGTTTTATAATAAAACGCCTTTAAACCCCGTTTTTTAAACCACAGACAAAAATAGTGCAGCGCAGCGTGCGAGGAAAAGAAAGAAATGGCGCCCTTTGGAAATGAAAGTATTCAGGAAACACAAGAACTACAGTGTGGACGAGCATGTATGAGTCATCTTCTGTGAGCCTCGTCTGCTGCCTCTCCTCTCGTCATTTTACATTGAACGCGCTCACCGCTCAGACCATCTGGATTGCATTACACGGGCACTCTGACAGCTCCTAATTAAGATTAATAGTCTGCCGTGCGCGTAACCGCACAGAATATGCCAACATGGCCGCCTAACATTACATATGCCCTATGGCATCAAGACTACTACAAAAACAGCACCGCGACGACCAATCACCATTCAGATAATAAAAAAAAGCTTGCGCACTACGGAATGTTTCTTTCCCGAGCCCTAAAGAAACTTTTTTTTTTTCTTTAACAATAGGAGCTCGGAGCTCCGCCCCACTTCGTGGTGACGTAGGCCGAGCCCTAAAAAGGGAGATGTGCGCGTGGATGATGTTAAAACAAAACAGGGAATTTTTCCCTACAGTTCTTACACATTTAGTGGTTTTAAAACACCTGGGGCCGTATTTGAAAATAAGTGTGCGCAATCAAGGAAAATGCACCGTATTATGATGAAGGCGCTGCCCCACGGCAACTGCAAACCGTGCTACCCCCAGGGCAGCGCATTCAGGTGAGAAACGGAGCGGCTGCTTTGAAGTCTCTCTGCGCTTTCACAGTGCAGGCGGCACCCGCCTGACCTTTGAAGGGGATTAGAGATCCCCTTGAAGATGGGTCAGTGACTCCGCCCACCTACATGAGGATGTCTGAGGGGTCCATGGATCCCACCCCCCCCCATAGGGCTTCAATCAGTGGGCGCAACAGTACACCACCTTTTAGGTGACGTCCTGTCAGTGCGCCTCCTGAGAGTTTCGCTGCCTCTTTTCTCACGTCTGTAATACGGCGCGGGTGCAGAGGCAAGGGGAATTCCTCTTTTGCATGGGGCCACGCCCTCATGCCAATGGGGAACGCCCCCTGAAGATAATGCTGGCGCTTTATGTCTGCCAGCGCTTTCTGTATTACGGAAGGGGACGCACAAGCCTCTGTGGCCCCATCTGTATTATCCAAGTGCCCCGGGGGTGCGCAAAGTGGGTGCAAACACCCGTTGGCCCCCAGGGCACTTATGTAATATGGCCCCCAGGGTGGCATCATGCATAGTGCTCCGGGGGAACAACGGCATGTGTGCTTGCTTTGAGCGTCTCTGCGGCACTATGGGATTACGGAAGGGGCCGTAGAGGCTTGTGTCGCTGATAGCGCCGGCGCACATAAAGCGCCAGCACTATTGCGAGAGGGCGTTCCCTCATTGGCGTCCAGGCTCGGCCCCATGCAGACGAGGGGCTCACTCCGCCTCCGTGCTGGCGCACTAGTCAGAGGCCGCACAAAGGCAAACAAGCCCTTAGGACGTGCCCTGACAGTGTGCTACAGAAAGGTGGCACACTAGTACTCTGCCCCCTGAGGGAATAGGGTTCCATTACTGCCCCAGACGTCCCCCTGCTGGCGGGTGAGATCGCTCAGGGCGCTCACCTACAGGGCGATCCTTGCCTCCTCCTTGAAGTGCGGGGGAGTTGCCGCTTGCACTGTGAAACACGTAGCCGCTTGAAGCAGCCAACCCCATGGTGAAGCGCCAGCCGCGGCTGCCCCGGGAATAGCACTTTCAGCATCATAGTGTGCAGTGCCCCAGTCTGCACAGTGCGCCCCGGGGACGTCGTGAACCCCACACTTTAGCAGCTTCAGTGGGGGTGGAGTTCTTGAGATGCCTCTTCTGTCTGCAACTCGGTAGAAAAAGACTCATCATTTGCGTGAAAGGGTTAGTGGGCAAGTGAGTGAATGGATAGATGGATGTGTGAGGGAAAGGATGGATGGGTGGATGATGGATTGAGGGTTGAATGGACGATGGATGGATGGTTGGTTGAATGGATGGGTGGATGGATGGGTAAGGGGAAAGGATGGATGGATGGTTGAAAGGACGATGGATGGATGGTTGGTTGAATGGATGGGTGGATGTATGGATGGATGGGTGGATATATGGATGATGGATGGGTGGATGGATGTGTGAGGCAAAGGATGGATGGATGGATAGATCGTTTAATGGATGGGTAGATGGGTGGATAGATGGGTGGATAGATGGATGGATGGATGGATGGTGGATGGATGGTTGAATGGATGGGTGGATGGATCGATGGGTGGATAGATGGATGGATGGATGGTGGATGGATGGATGGATGGGTGGATATATGGATGGTGGATGGTGGATGGGTGGATGGATGTGTGAGGCAAAGGATGGATAGATGGTTGAATGGATGGATGGATGGATGGTGGATGGATGGATGGTTGAATGGATGGGTGAATGGATGGGTAAGGGGAAAGGATGGATGGATGGTTGAAAGGACGATGGATGGATGGTTGGTTGAATGGATGGGTGGATGTATGGATGGATGGGTGGATATATGGATGATGGATGGGTGGATGGATGTGTGAGGCAAAGGATGGATGGATGGATAGATGGTTTAATGGATGGGTAGATGGGTGGATAGATGGGTGGATAGATGGATGGATGGATGGATGGATGGATGGTGGATGGATGGTTGAATGGATGGGTGGATGGATCGATGGGTGGATAGATGGATGCATGGATGGTGGATGGATGGTTGAATGGATGGGTGGATGGATGGGTGAGGGGAAAGGATGGATGGATGGGTGGATGGATGGATAGATATGTGAGGGAAAGGATGGATGGATGAAAGGGTGGATGGATGAATGAATGGATGGATCTTTGGTGGATGGATGGATGGATGGCTGGATGGATGGATGGATGGATATGTGAGGGAAAGGATGGATGGATGAAAGGGTGGATGGATGAATGGATGGATGGATCTTTGGTGGATGGATGGATGGATGGCTGGATGGATGGATGGATATGTGAGGGAAAGGATAGATGGATGGATGATTGGATAGATGGATGGATGGATCAATGGTTGGATGGATGTGTGAGTGAAAGGGTGGATGGGTGGTTGGATGACTGAAAGGGTGGATAAAGGGATGGATGAATGGGTAGGTTTGGAGATGGTAGAAGAGGGATGGATATAATTGGGCAGATGGATGGATGGACAGAATGGTGATTAAAGAATGAATGGCTGACAGAATCTAAAGTTGAAATGTTTGGTATCAGTGGAAGGCTGCAATGACTTGCTATGTGTGCTTAGCGCCCTAACAGCTTTGGTTCAGAGTGAGGGATATTTTAATCTTCCAGTGCGTTGTTCTGCTGGAGTCACAGAAATAGATTCCTTAATGTCCTCGCCTTTAATGCACCAAATGTGAGTGCTGCCTGCCAACAGATAATGTGTGTTGTGAGGTTCCATTTCTTACCATTAGTGAATAATGTGTGGCAGCTTGGAGTTTGTTATGTGGAGCGCAAGGATGCCATAAAACGAGGCACCTCCCACCCGGCCAGACCCGCAGCTTACCTGTCCTCACTCATACTCCTCCCCTTGTCCCCGTGAGGGCGGGGACTGTCGACCCTCACTCGTGCTCCTCCCCTTGTCCCCGTGAGGGCGGGGGCTGTCGACTCTTACTCATACTCCTCCCCTTTTCCCCGTGAGGGCGGGGGCTGTTGACCCTCACTCATGCTCCTCCCCTTGTCCCCGTGAGGGCAAGGGCTGTTGACCCTCACTCATGCACTGTGAGAAGTTGGCCTGGTATATGATGTCCACAGTTCTGTGGGCACCTTGTATCCGTCCATACAATCCCTTATGGTGATGGTTGTAAGTCAACCTTATAGACAAGCTATCCTATGGGTAGCATGGACTAAGCAGCCTTAAAGGCTTAACTCAAAAGGGCATGTGAAGCCAGCTGTTTTACCATATGCAATCCTGTAATATCAAATGAAAGGACACCACACAAGTTATATATTATAAAAATATATGTATTTATTCTCAGAATAATCCCCACTACTCTTTATGAGCAATGAAGCACAAGTGTTTAAACAAAAGCACAATATAACATATACAAGTTGCACGTTTTTGGATGAGGCCGGTGGCCACTAAAACCATATATCAAAAAAGTGGTATAACAATCACTAATCGATCGGGGGTAAGGCCTAGGGCCTTGGGAATCGCTGGGACTACAGTGGACTAACCACAGTTAGGACGGGAGTAGCCCGCGGGATTCCGGTGCAGTGCCTAAAGCACAAGCTTGCACCAATGTAAAGTCAATGGTGCGTAAAAGTTATCGAGTTACAGTTTTAAGGGTCTTCCGACAGGACTAGAAGGACAAAACTTTAGACTTAGACACTAGAGGTGTAAACCTCTACAGGAGCATCGGCGTTCAAGAGTTACCTCACCCACAGGAAGCGGGTGCACAGGTGCAAAGATGTGTCAGGTTTCGTCACGCAGTTCTATGGTGCCTGGAGATGAAGATGCTGCAGGGGATTCAGAAGAGAAGTGTCCGGTGCGATCCAAGGGTGGATCGAAGCTGGAGGGTACCTGAAAGGTACCTGAAAGCAGAGGGGACAGAGTCTGGGTCACTAGCCAGTGACCAGGAAGGAACCAGGAAGGAACCAGGCAATGTCGGGCGCAATCAAGTCGATGTTGTGAAGCTTGTCTCCGCTGCCACGTAGACTCTGGGGCACCGAGGATGTCCTGGAGTGGATCACAAGCTGTCCCATGAAGGCTCTCGCTGTCGGCGGTGTCGGCTTCTGGATCGGAGTCAACAAACCTTGGCAAAGGCAACCCACGCAGGATTCAAAGATCGCTTAACACTTGGACCAGCAAGGTCAGAGCGGGTGCTCCATTTCAGGGGAGCGAGGGCCAGTCTGGAGCAACCAGACCAGCTGTGTAAATTCAAGGGTTCGTCGGTTCTGGGGCCACTAGCCAACGGGCAAGCTACCAAACCAACGCGTCGAGCAGGAAAATGCAAAAGGGCCCCACGCAGCACTCGTCAAGTGTGGAGGGGTGAGCTTCGTTGCAAAAGCTGCTCCGGGCTGGAGCTTCTCAAACTCCAATGCACAGCTTCGAGGGAGCCTCGGGTGCTGCACGGTCAGCGCTTTGTGGTTTTTCCAAGATGGCCGCTCCCACGCATCAGGTCGCCTCCACGGGTCTCAGCTCTGCATAGACTGTGGATCGGGCTGTTAGAAGGCAGGATCGCTGGCTCTTGTTGATCTCTGTTGCTCGAGTTCCGGCGGGAACTGCAACAAAGCAAACATCAAGGTGCTGGATGGTGCCTGTTTGCACAGGGTGGTCACTCCTTGACCACAAGGGAGATTCTTCCGTCTTCTACGTCGAGTGGGATGTCAAAGGGTCCAGAGTTTCGTTTCATAAGTTTCAGTCAGGATAATCTGATGTGCATTGGAACTGCTCCCACCTATATTCCAAATCTGGGGGCTGGATTACCTGCTAGGTCCCTCCTACGGGTGGGACCCAGGAAGGGGGTGGTTACACCCCTTTCCTTTGTCCAGCTTCCCGCCAGGACTGGGGCAGGATGGCCCCAGAACCGGTTTGGCTGGCATTTGCCCGGGGACACCTTGTGCGCCCCAGGCAGTGTCTAGTTTCTTTCAACCCTCCCTGCTACAATCCACTATCTCCTGTCTGGGGTGGTGTGACACCTCCCTGTGACAGGAAACCCTTTGATCAAGTGTCCTTGGCCGAGTTTCGGTCAGCAGCAGGAGGCCAGACATGTGTCTGTGGCAGCAGCATCCATTTTGTGATGCTGGGGCTCTGGTTAGGATTTACCGCGTTTTAAGTAAAGTAACATGTCTTACCCCTCTAGAGGGGTGGAATGCTACCCCTGTCGCCAGAACTGGCGAGGGGGTAGTATTCCAAAGTGTATGACACCAAACACGACATGTTTTGATGAAGCCAAACCAAAGTTAGCATTAACCACAAGGATTATAATGCACTTAAGAGTATATGGTATGGCAGTATCACTGGAACAGGTATAAGGAAATGGTTCCGAAAGCTGCAGACAGGCTCAGCTCATGCTAGAGCACCATCTCACATAAAACCAAGCACTCTGCCTGCAGGATTGTTAAGGCCTGCCATAGGAGTGACTGATAGGCAAATATGTGTCCAGATATAGGTTTAGATATAGGTATACTATATCTAAGCAAGGGGTGATTACACCACCTTGCCCCAGCTGAGTGATCAGCCAGTTGTGTCGATTTAAGTACCAGCCAGGGGTGGCAAAAGATATGCTGCAGCCCCTGGTAGGCCTTGGATGCACCTATGCCCTGGGCACCGATAGTGCACTGTACAGGGTCTGATAAGGTGACCAGTACCAAATTGGTGATGTACCTAGGGTACATGGAGTCCATTTTAACAGAGAGAGCAGGAAGCCTGGGGCCCTGATTAGCAGGATCCCAGGCCAACTAAGTCGAAAACCAGCTAAACACTAGGCAAAATGTTTGGGGTAACCATAGTCAGATATCCACCTTCCTACATGCACACTCCCCTTGAGGGTGGGGGCTGTTGACCCTCACTCATGCACACTCCCCTTGTCCCGGTGAGGGTGGGGACTGTCGACCCTCACTCATGCACACTCCCCTTGTCCCGGTGAGGGCGGGGGCTGTCGACCCTCACTCGTGCTCCTCCCCTTCTCCCCGTGAGGGTGGGGGCTGTCGACCCTCACTCATGCACACTCTCCTTGTCCCCATGCGATGCATGAGGGCGGGGGCTGTCGACCCTCACTCATGCACACTCCCCTTGTCCCCGTGAGGGCGGGGGCTGTCGACCCTCACTCGTGCTCCTCCCCTTGTCCCCGTGAGGGCGGGGGCTGTCGACCCTCACTCATGCACCCTCCCCTTGTCCCCGTGAGGGCGGGGGCTGTCGACCCTCACTCATGCACACTCCCCTTGTCCCCATGAGGGCAGGGGCTGTCGACCCTCACTCGTGCTCCTCTCCTTGTCCCCGTGAGGGCGGGGGCTGTCGACCCTCACTCGTGCTCCTCCCCTTGTCCCCGTGAGGGCGGGGGCTGTCGACCCTCACTCATGCACCCTCCCCTTGTCCCCGTGAGGGCGGGGGCTGTCGACCCTCACTCATGCACACTCCCCTTGTCCCCGTGAGGGCGGGGGCTGTCGACCCTCACTCATGCACCCTCCCCTTGTCCCCGTGAGGGCGGGGGCTGTCAACCCTCACTCATGCACACTCCCCTTGTCCCCATGCGATGCATGAGGGCAGGGGCTGTCGACCCTCACTCGTGCTCCTCTCCTTGTCCCCGTGAGGGCGGGGGCTGTCGACCCTCACTCGTGCTCCTCCCCTTGTCCCCGTGAGGGCGGGGGCTGTCAACCCTCACTCATGCACACTCCCCTTGTCCCCATGCGATGCATGAGGGTGAGGGCTGTCGACCCTCACTCATGCACAATCCCCTTGTCCCCGTGAGGGTGGGGACTGTCGACCCTCACTCATGCACACTCCCCTTGTCCCGGTGAGGGCGGGGGCTGTCGACCCTCACTCATGCACAATCCCCTTGTCCCCGTGAGGGTGGGGGCTATTGACCCTCACTCATGCTCCTCCCCTTGTCCCCATGAGGGTGAGGGCTGTCGACTCTCACTAATGCACACTCCCCTTGTCCCCGTGAGGGTGGGGTCTGTCGACCCTCACTCATTCTCCTCCCCTTGTCCCCGTGAGGGCGGGGGCTGTCGACCCTCACTCGTGCTCCTCCCCTTGTCCCCGTGAGGGCGGGGGCTGTCGACCCTCACTCATGCACCCTCCCCTTGTCCCCGTGAGGGCGGGGGCTGTCGACCCTCACTCATGCACCCTCCCCTTGTCCCCGTGAGGGCGGGGGCTGTCGACCCTCACTCATGCACCCTCCCCTTGTCCCCGTGAGGGCGGGGGCTGTCGACCCTCACTCATGCACACTCCCCTTGTCCCCATGAGGGCAGGGGCTGTCGACCCTCACTCGTGCTCCTCTCCTTGTCCCCGTGAGGGCGGGGGCTGTCGACCCTCACTCGTGCTCCTCCCCTTGTCCCCGTGAGGGCGGGGGCTGTCGACCCTCACTCATGCACCCTCCCCTTGTCCCCGTGAGGGCGGGGGCTGTCGACCCTCACTCATGCACACTCCCCTTGTCCCCGTGAGGGCGGGGGCTGTCGACCCTCACTCATGCACCCTCCCCTTGTCCCCGTGAGGGCGGGGGCTGTCGACCCTCACTCGTGCTCCTCCCCTTGTCCCCATGAGGGCAGGGGCTGTCGACCCTCACTCGTGCTCCTCTCCTTGTCCCCGTGAGGGCGGGGGCTGTCGACCCTCACTCGTGCTCCTCCCCTTGTCCCCGTGAGGGCGGGGGCTGTCGACCCTCACTCATTCTCCTCCCCTTGTCCCCGTGAGGGCGGGGGCTGTCAACCCTCACTCATGCACACTCCCCTTGTCCCCATGCGATGCATGAGGGCAGGGGCTGTCGACCCTCACTCGTGCTCCTCTCCTTGTCCCCGTGAGGGCGGGGGCTGTCGACCCTCACTCGTGCTCCTCCCCTTGTCCCCGTGAGGGCGGGGGCTGTCAACCCTCACTCATGCACACTCCCCTTGTCCCCATGCGATGCATGAGGGTGAGGGCTGTCGACCCTCACTCATGCACAATCCCCTTGTCCCCGTGAGGGTGGGGACTGTCGACCCTCACTCATGCACACTCCCCTTGTCCCGGTGAGGGCGGGGGCTGTCGACCCTCACTCATGCACAATCCCCTTGTCCCCGTGAGGGTGGGGGCTATTGACCCTCACTCATGCTCCTCCCCTTGTCCCCATGAGGGTGAGGGCTGTCGACTCTCACTAATGCACACTCCCCTTGTCCCCGTGAGGGTGGGGTCTGTCGACCCTCACTCATTCTCCTCCCCTTGTCCCCATGAGGGCGGGGGCTGTCGACCCTCACTCATGCACACTCCCCTTGTCCCCTTGAGGGTGGGGACTGTCGACCCTCACTCATGCACACTCCCCTTGTCCCCTTGAGGGTGGGGACTGTCGACCCTCACTCATGCACACTCTCCTTGTCCCCATGCGATGCATGAGGGCGGGGGCTGTCAACCCTCACTCATGCACACTCCCCTTGTCCCCATGCGATGCATGAGGGCAGGGGCTGTCGACCCTCACTCGTGCTCCTCTCCTTGTCCCCGTGAGGGCGGGGGCTGTCGACCCTCACTCGTGCTCCTCCCCTTGTCCCCGTGAGGGCGGGGGCTGTCAACCCTCACTCATGCACACTCTCCTTGTCCCCATGCGATGCATGAGGGTGGGGGCTGTCGACCCTCACTCATGCACACTCCTCTTGTCCCTGTGAGGGTGGGGACTGTCGACCCTCACTCATGCACACTCCCCTTGTCCCCGTGAGGCTGGGGACTGTCGACCCTCACTCGTGCTCCTCCCCTTGTCCCTGTGAGGGCAGGGGCTGTCGACCCTCACTCATTCTCCTCCCCTTGTCCCCGTGAGGGCGGGGGCTGTCGACACTCACTCATACTCCTGGATAGCATACAGGTCAAGGTCTATAGAACAATGTTCTCACTCCCGACTTACACATCTCCAGCACAAATAAGACTGGAGTTCGGCCTCCAAAAACAATACCTAGCCAGGCACGGAGCGTACATCATCTGTTGCCACAAACTAAGAAGTGCGACTCCAAACACACTAAATTCTCTGCTATGGAGCGACATACAAAGCAGGGACACTCCAGAGGCAAGAAAATACCTCCAGTCAGCCTTGGAAGTCACCACACTCTCAGAGGTCGGGGATATACAACTCGGGCATGGCAACTTAAAAAAAATAGTCTGGAAAAACGTCAAATTACTCTCCTTTTGGGAGGACAAGGCTTTATTTGCAAAAAGATCACGTGCATGGATGACTCTCAATTCCTACAAGTCATTAACACCACAAATATACTTTAGTCAGGGGTACCCTAAAGCTATGAAAATGAACTTTTTAAAGTACAGATTAGGGATATTGCCAGCACAGGGCACTTTCCACCAAGGCTGAGGAAAGACGGCGACGAGACCTGCAGGTTATGCAATGCCAGCAAGGGTGACATCCTTCACGTAATTTGTCTATGCAAAGAACTGCAACGGGCACGCCAACTGCTTCTCAAGGACCAATTTAAGCGAAGAGGGATTGACACCAGAAGGCAAGCGGTCTTTGCCTGCCTGAATCCATCAAACACGCAACTGAATTGCAGATTCGTGAAGTTCTTGAGAGTGGCCGAACAGAAAATGCCAAAACTGGTAGAAATCACCAAAGACGCAGGCCAAAAAGCAGACGGACAATAGGACAAAACGGCACCTTATGGAACATAACGGCTTAACACCAGTGTGACATCACTCAGCAAGAGAGAGATCAAGGCCGAGCACACAGGGCAAACACGGCATATGGCTGAACGGGAAGAGAGCTTATTACAGAGAGACTGGTGCTCTCAACTATGAGTTGCATCCTGTATTGCTGAGTTTCTCCTTTAATTACAATTTTTTTAAGTGTTTTACAATAGATGTTTTAAGAGCTTTTATGAAATTTGTATTGCAACGGTTTTAATTAACTATGCAAATAAAATAAACTAAACACTGGCATTCGCAAGCAAGGCTCTTACACCAACTGGAGCCAGATACTCCCAAATGGAGAGAGAAGCGCTAGCCATCAAGTGGGCGTGCAACCACTTCTATCTGTACGTAAGTGGGCACCTGTTGGAAATGGGATCCCTGGCTGGCCAGGGCTTTCGCCAAAGTCAGTCAGAGACCACCACTCCCAAGTCAGGGCAAGGGAGTTACACGCCAAGATAACCCCTGCTCACCCTCTAGGTAATGTGGCGCGAGCAGCAAGGCTAAACTTGGAGGCGATGTAAGTTAAGTATTTGCGCACGCACCCCAGCAACAACAACCAAAGGCCCACCACAAAGGAAACTCCACACAAGGTTATATAAAAATAGCCTTTGTATTACACCAAAACACATTAGATAAAACACACACTTTACAATGTGCCAGAGGCACGGGCAGAATTTACAGGGGATATGTACAAGACAGGGCCACCTGGACCACTGTCAGGAATCAGAAGTAACACTTTCAGAAATAGCACTTAGTACATAGAATGTAGCACAAAATAGCACACAACCAGTAATCACTGGTAACCAGGATCTCACTAGCACCACCTGTACTAGGGAGAAAACAACCACCTATGTATCACAATACCTGTAGGGGTGTAAGAACTTACACATGATGCAATGCATGACATTCATTCAGAGGTGTAAAAACAATATAAATTGCGCCAATCTCACAAGTCACCACCTGTGACTGTCCATGTGTCCCAATGTCAGGGGGGGCCTAAACGTGGCAGCTGCCCACGAAGTGCTGGGCAGCTGAATCACTGTTGGGCCACTGCTGGAGCCTCGCAGGCTCTGGCCAGAACAATGTGGGCAACAAGGGAGAGCCTCTCAGGGCTCTAAAACAACAAGGGGGCAATGTGGGAGCCTCGCTGGGCTCTCAAGAAATAAATTGGCCCCCTGAGCCTCTCAGGGCTCCAAGTACATCAATGCAGCCCCTCTGGGCTCTTGAAACATAGGTGGCACCTTGAGCCTCTCACAGGCTCTTAAACAACAATGGGGGGCTCAAGAGCCTCTCTGGGCTCTTCAAAACAACTTTGGCGCCTGGAGCCTCTCTCCGGGCCCTAAGAAGTAAATGTGGCCCTCCAGAGCCTCACTGGGCTCTACACAAGTGTGCCGCCTTGGTGGAGTCCCCCTCCTGGGGACTCAAAGCAGCTCTGGCCCCCAAGAGCCTTCCCTCAGGGCTCACAACAAGGTGGGGGCAAGGTGGGGCCTTCTGGGGCCCTCCACCACAGACACCATCCAGTCCCTGGAACTCT
This sequence comes from Lissotriton helveticus, assembly GCF_964261635.1. Lineage (NCBI taxonomy): Eukaryota > Metazoa > Chordata > Amphibia > Caudata > Salamandridae > Lissotriton > Lissotriton helveticus. The sequence goes on along the minus strand of NC_136068.1, from coordinate 1,955,787,124 downwards.
CTCTTCTGGCCCCCTTCTCTTGGCTCTGCACCGACCCCCTCCACCACGGTCAAAACACTTGGGGTCAAAATTAACAGCCAACTCAATCTTCATTCACAAATTAGCTCTGTGGTGTCCTCTTGTTTCCTTTCTCTCCGCACTATCCGCACTGTTTCCCGCTTCTTTTCCCCCCAGGCACTCAGGATCATCATGGCCGCACTTGTAATATCCAAATTGGACTACGCAAACGCTCTTTACCACGGCATCCCTGCTTATAGTTTGCGTAGACTCCAGACCGTTCAGAATCAAGCGGCCCGGCTTGTGTACGGCCTCCCTCGATATCACCATTCCACCCCCCTTCTCAGGGAGCTCCACTGGCTCCCCATAAAGGAACGGGCTCTATTCAAGATCGGGTGCATGGTTTTCCAGGCCCGTCAGGGCTCTGCCCCTGCCTTCATCTCCTCACTAATCAAGTCCTATGTACCTGCAAGAGAACTTCGGTCTTCCTCCAGGTCCCTCCTCCAGATCCCTCGCTTCACTCGCAAAAAGTGGGGCGGGGCTAATTTCTCCACCCTAGCCCCAACCTTCTGGAACTCACTTCCTGACCACCTCCGCTCTGCTACTCAGTATCTCCCTTTTCGCAGAGAACTAAAAACGTTTCTTTTTAGTCAGGCTTTCCCCACTTAAAAACTCCCTCAATATTTTTTTTTTTCATCTCTCCCTGGTCCCTCTTCATCTCAGTTGCCGATCCCCCCAGCGCCAAGAAACCGCAAGGTGTACGCTGCGCTCTGCAAGTATTTTAAATTAGAAATTAGACACCAAATGCCCTCTGAGCCTCTGGGGCTCGTGAATACAACTTGCCCCCCAGGAGCCTCGTGGGCTCTTCCAACCAATGTAGCGCTGCCTTGAGCCTCTCGGGGCTCTACGTAAAGAAATGCACCACTGGTTGGGGCGAGCACACAGGGGGGGGGGCGGGCACCGACAATATGCCCCGACGCCCCCCTCTACCGCAAATGGCCGCCGGAGCCCTTCGTGGACTTCAATAATGCCCCCCAAGACAAGGCGATCACCACCGAGGAGGGCGGGCACCGCAATATGCCCCGACGCCCCCTCTCTCCTTACAGGAGCACTCACCGGGTCTGCCTGCTCTCCGGGGCCCCTGCTCCTCTTCACACGCCGAGGTCAGCCGGTACTGGGCAGCAGGCGGGGCTCTGCACCGGAGCCCCGCGGTCCTCACCTGCTCAGTCCCGGTTTCTTCTCCTCGCGCTGGAACTGCGGAGGCGGGACTTCCGGTTGCTTCTCCCGGGGCCGCGCACGGATTGGCCGGCCTGCCCTTCACTTCCGGGTCACCGCGGGCAGCGCGGCGGCCCGATTCAGGCAGGCAGGCGGGGTGTAAACAGCAAATGCCGGGTGGGCACCGGCTCTTTTAAAAGGGCAAATAAATCGAGGTGGCACTCGATCTGAGGGCAGCAATGTCCCTGGCAGGGTGGGCACCTGCCAGGGGACTTCCAAATCGGCAACACGGGGCAATCGCCGGGTGGGCACCGGCTGAAACAATAAAGCGCCCCAAGGCGCTTGCAGGAAATAGGGCGCGCTCTCAGCGCTAGGGGGCAAATCTAGCACCGCAAATCAAGGGAAGCGCTCCCAGGCGCTCGGAGGGAAATCCACAGCGCTCCTAGCACTAGCAATAATCCCAGCGCTTCCAGGTGCCCTCAGCAGGGCAGGATCACAAGGAAAGTTCCTTGTGGAATGTAGGGGGGGCAAGGCTGGGCCCAGAGCCAGCTCACCGGGTCTCCAGGCAGGGAGACACCCCAAGTGGCGGTCCTCTGGCCCAGCAGCAGCAACAGCCCCCTCAGGATCCTGGAAGAGAACAACATCAGTGGGGACACAGCCCCATTTTTATACAGTATTTTCCTTTGTTTGAAGGTGCAGGGTGGGGGCGGAACCAGTCGCAGCTGGTTCTTGAGTACTCTGTTTACCTCAACCACCCTCTCTATTCACTGGCAGAGCTTGGGTCATTAGACACACCACAGGGGGGCGGAGCCAGCATTGTGTGGGGAAAACCCAGCCCATCCAGGACACAGGTACACTCCTCCCACACATCACTCATGCTAAACTCCCACTCACCACCGGGCAGACCCATCCAGACTTCCTGGAGCCTGGCATGCCAGCCAGCTCCAGCCAATCACACGCCAGCACCCTCACAGCACACGTACAGCCATGTCTAGAAATGGCGCTTCCCTACTAGACACATACAAGCCGCACATACCGTTGCGCAGCATTCACTCTCACGAGTTCACACATACCAGACTCAAGCCTGTACACCCCACGCATCAGGAACTACCAGGGACACATACATTCCCCATGCATTCCTATGGGCGGGCAGGCCCAGCTCAGCACATGCACTCAGAGTGCGCACGCACTTTCCACTGGGACACAGTGAAAGTGCGCAGAATCCCAAAAATCACTATTGCCAGGTCACCATTTCACGCAAAAAGTCTAGGGGTGAACCTGCCCTAAGGGCCAAAGTCCAACACAACCCCCTTCCAGCCAAAACGCAGGGTAGACCAATCACCACCGTGATGGACTTCCCTGCTTGGGGCGATAGAACACGGACGCAGGCCCGCAACTGCAGGGACACCCTCCTGTTCTACGCCACGGTGAACCCATGGGATTCCTTCTAGAACCACTATCCGGACCAACTGGGCTACCCCACTGGTACTCCCGAGCTGTCCGCGGCCAGGACCAGGCCCTGGGCCACCCAGGTGCTACTGGTCCTTGCCAATTCGCAGAGCGGGGGGTAGTAACCCCTGGCACATAGCGGCCATTTTCCACTCTTCCTGTCTGCAAGACAGGGCTAGACTGCCACTGGTTCTCCAGCCTAGGGTCTACACCCTCAGGCGGACCAGGAGTCTCAGGGAAGGCTCTCCTCCCCCTACCTCTTCTTCTAGGGTTCCTCCTCCCTCTGCGAGGGGTACCCTTGCAACGCCACTCCAACCCAGGGTTTAACCCCTCAGGTTGCACCGGGGTCAGAGGGGGGCTCTCCCACCCTCTGCACCCCCTTCCAGAGGTCTGCCCTCTCCCACCTGGAGAAGTTCCTCTGGAAGAAGAACCGGTCAGGACACTGGTTACAGTCATCCTACCCTTCAGGTCAGGCTGATCCTGAACCTGGCCTTCCAACCTCTGGTCTAAAACCTTCGGTGGAATAATTGCCTGGCACTCCAGGACTTCTGGGGACTTACACTCCATCCCCCTGAGGCTAACAAATGAGACATATGTTGTGTGACTGTCTGTCTGGCGCAGATCTCCCATCCCCTGTCCACCTGACAGTGCGTGACGATCCCCCAGACCAGAAGTGGCGCCACCCGGGTCCCCCCAAGAAGATCTAGCCCAACTGGCTAGTCCCTGGTCTACTGGTGCATCCACTGGGAAACTCATCCCCCAATCACTCCTCACGCTGGACTCCTGTACCCTCCCTACCGGAGCGGTACTGCCAGCCTCTAGAACCACAGGAGCTCTGGTTACAGACGCTCCAGGTCCTCTACTCACTAAGAGATCCTCCTCAAGTGGACTAACAGGACAGCCTAGGTCCCCAACCTGGTGTTCCCTACAGAAACCATCCAAGTCCTGAGGCAGGGCTTCGGGTGTCTGGGGAACCTCGGTCTCCCCCTCACTCCTGCTCTACTGAGCCAGGCAGTGAGCCCCTACACCCTCCTCGCTATCCTGGGACCTAGCTGGGCTACACTGAGCCTCTTCCACCACGCTGGGCTGGAAGATCCCTGAACCACTACTTTTGGAGTCACTCCCTAATGACTCTAGAGAACCTCTAGCACTTTCCAATCTGTCTGCTTCCTTTGCCAGCTCCCAAGGATCAAAGGTCTCCAACCTCAACAGGTGTTGCCGCAACTCCGGCCAACAACAACTGAGCACCTGCTCCTTGAGAATAAGATCAAACAGCTTGTCAAAATCAGGTCCCGTGGGAACCTCTAACCACTCAATCAGTGCACACTGACAGTCCCCTGCAAACTCCTCCCAAGACTGGTGAGACAGTTTCCTACTGTCCCTGAACTTCAACCTATACTCCTCTTCTGGGGAAACAGGTACCAGACTCTGGGAACTGGGGGTGGGACTGCTCGCACTGGGCTCTATATAGATGCCACCACTGGACTCAACCCTCCCCGGGGAATCCAGAAAATTAAAACTGCGCGCAGGGGATAGTCTACCCTCCAGAGCTACTTTGCCTCTGGTGGAGGCCCTCTCAGCCTCCTCTATCCTTTCCTGCGCTAAGACCCTCTCGGTCTCTAGCTGTTGCTTCCTAAGCTCCAGCTGCGCCATAGCCTGGGCATGCTCTAACCTGAGCTTCTCTAAGGCCAGCTGGTGCTCCCTTTCTCTCCTCCTATCTTCCAGCTCCTCTGGGGACAGGGAAAGGGATGAGGCGCTGCCTCCTACGCTGGACCCAGCAAGGGACTCCCTATCTATGGGGTCCTCACTCTCTACTGGCATCCAGGTACTGTCATCTTCTTCCTCCTCTTCTGAATCTTCAGGGCTCCCCACAGACCCACCACCCTCCTGGTGTGGGGCCCAGACCCTTTCCTCACTGCGCTCACGATCCCATTGACCCTCTTGCCATCTGACCAGGCGGTCCCTAAGGTCGTACCAGTTTGACTCACCCCTCCCTAGGTCTCTCTCGTCACAGAACCTTACCAGCTCCCACGTACTGTAGGTATCTAGATCACTGAAATCAAAGACAAGCTCCATTCTGGCAGACGTTCTAGAGACAAGATCACACAGGGAACCTAGGGGTCTGAGCTAACACAGGAGTACACAATTCACAAAGGTATCAGCAAGCTCTCTACCCCAGAGAACTCACACTCACTTGCCTAGTGCCACACACCATTCATCCACACACAACCCTCCCCTCGGACTGGTAAGGTAGTTTCTGCCACCCCTGATTCCTCAACCTGACCACAAGTGACACAGGTACCGACTCTGGGCGCAGGGTGGGGGACAAATGCACTGGACACAATTGCACAATGATACCTTCAGGAGAAGAAAATATGAAACTTCAAAAACAATCCCCTAAAATGTGGTCATCTAAAATGCAGAGTTTTGTGGTGCAGCCAGCTGCTACCAAGGTACAAAGCAAACACAAATCCTTATCCTCACCGCTTGCCGCCAATGTTGGAAATGGGATCCCCGGCTGGCCAGGGCTTTTGCCAAAGTCAGTCAGAGACCACCACTCCTAAGTCAGGGCAAGGGAGTTACACGCCAAGATAACCCCTGCTCACCCTCTAGGTAACGTGGCGCGAGCAGCAAGGCTAAACTTGGAGGCGATGTAAGTTAAGTATTTGCGCACGCACCCCAGCAACAACAACCAAAGGCCCACCACAAAGGAAACTCCACACAAGGTTATATAAAAATAGCCTTTGTATTACACCAAAACACATTAGATAAAACACACACTTTACAATGTGCCAGAGGCACGGGCAGAATTTACAGGGGATATGTACAAGACAGGGCCACCTGGACCACTGTCAGGAATCAGAAGTAACACTTTCAGAAATAGCACTTAGTACATAGAATATAGCACAAAATAGCACACAACCAGTAATCACTGGTAACCAGGATCTCACTAGCACCACCTGTACTAGGGAGAAAACAACCACCTATGTATCACAATACCTGTAGGGGTGTAAGAACTTACACATGATGCAATGCATGACATTCATTCAGAGGTGTAAAAACAATATCAATTGCGCCAATCTCACAAGTCACCACCTGTGACTGTCCATGTGTCCCAATGTCAGGGGGGGCCTAAACGTGGCAGCTGCCCACGAAGTGCTGGGCAGCTGAATCACTGTTGGGCCACTGCTGGAGCCTCGCAGGCTCTGGCCAGAACAATGTGGGCAACAAGGGAGAGCCTCTCAGGGCTCTAAAACAACAAGGGGGGCAATGTGGGAGCCTCGCTGGGCTCTCAAGAAATAAATTGGCCCCCTGAGCCTCTCAGGGCTCCAAGTACATCAATGCAGCCCCTCTGGGCTCTTGAAACATAGGTGGCACCTTGAGCCTCTCACAGGCTCTTAAACAACAATGGGGGGCTCAAGAGCCTCTCTGGGCTCTTCAAAACAACTTTGGCGCCTGGAGCCTCTCTCCGGGCCCTAAGAAGTAAATGTGGCCCTCCAGAGCCTCACTGGGCTCTACACAAGTGTGCCGCCTTGGTGGAGTCCCCCTCCTGGGGACTCAAAGCAGCTCTGGCCCCCAAGAGCCTTCCCTCAGGGCTCACAACAAGGTGGGGGCAAGGTGGGGCCTTCTGGGGCCCTCCACCACAGACACCAAATGCCCTCTGAGCCTCTGGGGCTCGTGAATACAACTTGCCCCCCAGGAGCCTCGTGGGCTCTTCCAACCAATGTAGCGCTGCCTTGAGCCTCTCGGGGCTCTACGTAAAGAAATGCACCACTGGTTGGGGCGAGCACACAGGGGGGGGGCGGGCACCGACAATATGCCCCGACGCCCCCCTCTACCGCAAATGGCCGCCGGAGCCCTTCGTGGACTTCAATAATGCCCCCCAAGACAAGGCGATCACCACCGAGGAGGGCGGGCACCGCAATATGCCCCGACGCCCCCTCTCTCCTTACAGGAGCACTCACCGGGTCTGCCTGCTCTCCGGGGCCCCTGCTCCTCTTCACACGCCGAGGTCAGCCGGTACTGGGCAGCAGGCGGGGCTCTGCACCGGAGCCCCGCGGTCCTCACCTGCTCAGTCCCGGTTTCTTCTCCTCGCGCTGGAACTGCGGAGGCGGGACTTCCGGTTGCTTCTCCCGGGGCCGCGCACGGATTGGCCGGCCTGCCCTTCACTTCCGGGTCACCGCGGGCAGCGCGGCGGCCCGATTCAGGCAGGCAGGCGGGGTGTAAACAGCAAATGCCGGGTGGGCACCGGCTCTTTTAAAAGGGCAAATAAATCGAGGTGGCACTCGATCTGAGGGCAGCAATGTCCCTGGCAGGGTGGGCACCTGCCAGGGGACTTCCAAATCGGCAACACGGGGCAATCGCCGGGTGGGCACCGGCTGAAACAATAAAGCGCCCCGAGGCGCTTGCAGGAAATAGGGCGCGCTCTCAGCGCTAGGGGGCAAATCTAGCACCGCAAATCAAGGGAAGCGCTCCCAGGCGCTCGGAGGGAAATCCACAGCGCTCCTAGCACTAGCAATAATCCCAGCGCTTCCAGGTGCCCTCAGCAGGGCAGGATCACAAGGAAAGTTCCTTGTGGAATGTAGGGGGGGCAAGGCTGGGCCCAGAGCCAGCTCACTGGGTCTCCAGGCAGGGAGACACCCCAAGTGGCGGTCCTCTGGCCCAGCAGCAGCAGCAACAGCCCCCTCAGGATCCTGGAAGAGAACAACCTCTGTGGGGACACAGCCCCATTTTTATACAGTATTTTCCTTTGTTTGAAGGTGCAGGGTGGGGGCGGAACCAGTCGCAGCTGGTTCTTGAGTACTCTGTTTACCTCAACCACCCTCTCTATTCACTGGCAGAGCTTGGGTCATTAGACACACCACAGGGGGGCGGAGCCAGCATTGTGTGGGGAAAACCCAGCCCATCCAGGACACAAGTACACTCCTCCCACACATCACTCATGCTAAACTCCCACTCACCACCGGGCAGACCCATTCAGACTTCCTGGAGCCTGGCATGCCAGCCAGCTCCAGCCAATCACACGCCAGCACCCTCACAGCACACGTACAGCCATGTCTAGAAATGGCGCTTCCCCACTAGACACATACAAGCCGCACATACCGTTGCGCAGCATTCACTCTCACGAGTTCACACATACCAGACTCAAGCCTGTACACCCCACGCATCAGGAACTACCAGGGACACATACATTCCCCATGCATTCCTATGGGCGGGCAGGCCCAGCTCAGCACATGCACTCAGAGTGCGCACGCACTTTCCACTGGGACACAGTGAAAGTGCGCAGAATCCCAAAAATCACTATTGCCAGGTCACCATTTCACGCAAAAAGTCTAGGGGTGAACCTGCCCTAAGGGCCAAAGTCCAACAGCACCCCTTCCAAAGGGTGACGTACCACCAGCCTCTAGTTTCATTATTCAGGGACACTGCACCTCATCCCCTGCCACGGATCGAGAGCTGGGCAATACAACTGCTGCAATATCAAATGGAGGTGGTATATCGCCCAGGGACGAAGAACCCAGCGGACTTTTTGTCACAACCCCTACCAGAAGCAGTGACCAATGGAGGGCAACCAGGAACTAAAGACTGAGGAGTATGTTGACATGATATCCCAGTCGGCCTGCCCACAGGCTCTCACTCTCGATGAAGTCAGGCAAGAGACTATCTCCGACGCTGTGCTCATGCGAGCACTACGAGCGCTCCAGAAAGGGTTGTGGGAAGACTACCTACGTGAGGTGAATGGATGGAACCCAACAGACCAGTACCGATTGGGAAAACTTGGGAAAGTAAGAGACGAGCTGAGCACGGCGTCCGATGGAGTAATCCTAAGAGGATCCCGGCTAGTTATTCCGGCAAGCTTGCAAGAACGTGCTAGCGCCCTAGCTCACGAAGGGCACCAAGGGACTACCCAGATGAAATCCCGAATGAGAGAAAAGGTGTGGTTCCCAGGTCTTGAAGCCGCCGTTGACACACTAGTAAGGAACTGCAGACGCTGTCAGCTCACCAGCAGTCAAGAATATCCAGCACCCGTCATAACCAAAGAGCTGGCCACGTCCCCGTGGTCACGCATCAGTCTATATTTCTGAAGTTTTCCAGATGGCCGGACAACAGTGGTTGTAATTGATGCATACTTCAAATACCCCATTGTGGAGGCGATTGCATCCGCATCTTTTGCCGATCTCTGACCAATGTTAGAGAAAACATTTGCACTGTTGGGGCTACCTCACGAGATTAAAACTGAGAACAGACCTCCTTTTTAGGGAACAGAGTTCAGGAACATGCTGGAGCGCCTAGGAGTGCATCATTGCCGCATCACGCCTCAGTGGCCATAAGCCAATGGTGAAGCCGAACGCTTCATGCGGACTCTCAACAAAGTCCTACGAACTGCGGTGTCCCAGCAGGCTGACCCTGAAGTGGCAATGCACAAATTCTTGCGGGAATATCACAGCACTCCGCACAGCACGACTCAATGTCCCCCTGGTGTTTGATGCTTGCAAGGCCCGGAGAGACTCTCTACCAGCTGCCGATGGCTGGGCTCCAGAACCATATGACCCCGCCAGTGCTCATGCTAGAAGGGCAGCGACCAATGAGAGGGCGAGCAAAGAAAAGGAGGGCCAAGACAAGAGTCCTTCTGCCCAGGGGTACAGTGCTGGTGATGAACCGCTGTGGAGGAGGGATGTTTTGCACCGTGTACGAACCCGGAACATGGTTGGTGGTGAAAACCAACGGAACCGCCATGACAGCCCTGAAGGGCATCGAGGTCATCACCCGCGATATATCATGGATCAAACAAGTGCAGGGCGCTGACCCACCCCAACTCCGTTCCAGCCAGGGGGTAGAGGGAGAACCCACCCTGGAAGGTTTGCACCCCGCCCTGGTGGATGAGCGGATCGTCGCCCACAGGCACGGACGCTGAGTCACAGGTGACCCCAGCGCATCGCCCAGCCGTGATATCCTAGTGTTTCGCACAGATGCCTCTTGTCTCCCGCTGTCATCATTGGGCGGTGATTTCTTGCGGTGAGTCAGCCCCCCGTGCCCCCTTTTTTGGGGAACGTTTTCTTTTCCTCCGAGAGATGGGTGCATGGTGGATGCGTGACCTGGTTTGTCCTGGGCTTCTCTGCCGCCGAGAGGAGGGCGGGGGCAGAGGCCAGGTGGACCCCAGCGCCTCGATGCTTCCGTCTGTGCGAGGAGCTTTGTGCCAATATCGGCCACACTCACCAGCCCTCCCGCAGCAACATACAGGCAGCATAAATAAGCAGACAAGACAACTTTTTTGGTGGGGAAACTTGCTGCAGGTTTATTAGCAAACAAATATGCCAACATGGTGGGTTATCTTACAGGCGATCCAAAGGCAAGCAGCCCCTCGCGGCCTACCACCAGATGGGCCAAACTTGCATCGTGGCTTTAGCCAATCGGTGCTTAGCGGTTGTGGTGAGGGAATAGCCACTCCCACTTCCGGTGAACCATCGGTCCACCCTCTTGCTCACGCCCTACCCTATGAGGTGCGGAGCGTTCCAGCGACCCCAGGTTGTACAGTTTTCAAACCGCCCGTAGGACAGACGGGGGGCCGTCGCATCCCAGGGTCCACCGCACAGACTTCCTGGGGATATTAGGCCTCAGCATCCTTTGTGCGCCTGAAGAGGGCACCCGTGAGTACCTTTCCGCCTCTGGATCGCCCTGTAACTCCGCCACTTCCCTGGGTGTGGCGACCATCGCAGCCAGGGCCCCCCATCTATTTCTAGGGCCTCTCCCCTATCCAGCAAGAACCGGGCCATGCTTATACTGGACAGATGTACCCCTCGTTCTCAAAACACCCTGTGAATTTGGCGCGTAGCACCCAAGTCTAATGAGGCCAAGTCTCCTCTGCCCAGTGAATTTACGCATAGCGCAGAACTTCCTGCACGCAGGCTCCATCGCCTCCCCTGCCGAGCTCCCTGCCCCAGGAGCCAGGGGTGATTTCAGACCACTGAGATTACCAGTCCCCCAATGGTTGCTAATTTGCACCATGTGGTCATTGTGGTCTTCTTCTCTGGTGCATACTTTGCCACATTGACGAGACAATTTCAAATTTCTATTCACATTATCCCTGGTGCACACCGCAATGGTGTCACAACAGGTTAGAGGGAATAAGTGTGTGGTGTCCGTCATTAGACATTGCACCATATCTTGAAGTGTCAACCTACGCAGCCTACCCTGCTTGCTGAACCTTCGACTGTCACAGATGCCCGGTCCCTGCTATCCACCTGTGACCCTTGATACTTACACCAGTAATGGTGTCGGACTACTAGATTCTGTGTCACATGTTTCGCTGTAGTCCCTTTGGTGGATCTGCTGGGAGCCATCTGTGTCACTGTAATGCTGTGTAACGCACTTCAGCCCTATAATGACCTTGCCCGTCCCTCAAAAACACCTTACAGCCTGAAGCCCCCCGCTGATTTAGTGAGGAGTTTTGGGCCCAGCACCCCGTCTACGTTTCTAACATTTATCTCCCCTGCAGGCTCCAGCTCGTGTGAGTGGCCCTGTCCTGGCGAGGCATGTCAACGGCCATTCCCCCCTTTTGGTGACTCTCCTGCCATGGAATATTCGACATAGGCACGGGCGTCCTAGGGTACTTGCCGTTAAAAAGGGGGAACCACATGAATGCAACACTTGTCCCTTTTTGGGCAGTCGGAACGCCAAAACAATCCTTCTTCAATCGTTGTAGCCGAATGATGCTCTGACCCCACGTTCCCCTCAGGTTATTGCACCGCAACCCACAACTTGGCCGGCAGCTAACACCGCTGCCTGGCTCCCTGGCTCTAGCGCCGGTGTTATTGTCTGTCTTGGATGGTCTTAAGAATCCATCTCTTGGTGCATGCTTGCAACCCTAATGTTATCACATTAGTTGTACCAGCCCACTGTCTGGCCGCAGGCTTAACAAGCCCCTGCGGAAATCACTTGCCTGTGCAAACCGACAAGCTATTTCCCTTAACATCGCATCCCTTTAACAACAGGGGTTCAAACGCAGTGGAGGGACCCTGGCGAGGTGCACTAGTCTGGACTGAGGGGCATTGGCAGAGCTGTGTGTGGGTGACACCAGCGGGGGGCGCTGCGGGTCTGGACTGAGGGGCATTGGCAGAGCTGTGGGTGAGACCAGCGGGGGGTGCTGCAGGTCTGGGCTGAGGGGCATTGGCAGAGCTGTGTGTGAGTGAGACCAGCGGGGGGCGCTGCGGGTCTGGACTGAGGGGCATTGGCAGAGCTGTGGGTGAGACCAGCGGGGGGTGCTGCAGGTCTGGGCTGAGGGGCATTGGCAGAGCTGTGTGTGAGTGAGACCAGGGGGGGGCGCTGCAGGTCTGGACTGAGGGTCATTGGCAGAGCTGTGTGTGTGACCAGCGGGGGGCGCTGCAGGTCTGGACTGAGGGGCATTGACAGAGCTGTGAGTGAGACCAGCGGGGGGCGCTGCAGGTCTGGACTGAGGGGCATTGGCAGAGCTGTGGGTGAGACCAGCGGGGGGCGCTGCAGGTCTGGGCTGAGGGGCATTGGCAGAGCTGTGTGTGAGTGAGACCAGCGGGGGGCGCTGCGGGTCTGGACTGAGGGGCATTGGCAGAGCTGTGTGTGTGACCAGCGGGGGGCGCTGCGGGTCTGGACTGAGGGTCATTGGCAGAGCTGTGAGTGAGACCAGCAGGGGGCGCTGCAGGTCTGGACTGAGGGGCATTGGCAGAGCTGTGTGTGAGTGAGACCAGCGGGGGGCGCTGCAGGTCTGGACTGAGGGGCATTGGCAGAGCTGTGAGTGAGACCAGCGGGGGGCGCTGCAGGTCTGGACTGAGGGGCATTGGCAGAGCTGTGAGTGAGACCAGCGGGGGGCGCTGCAGGTCTGGGCTGAGGGGCATTGGCAGAGCTGTGTGTGAGTGAGACCAGCGGGGGGCGCTGCAGGTCTGGACTGAGGGGCATTGGCAGAGCTGTGGGTGAGACCAGCGGGGGGTGCTGCAGGTCTGGGCTGAGGGGCATTGGCAGAGCTGTGTGTGAGTGAGACCAGGGGGGGGCGCTGCAGGTCTGGACTGAGGGTCATTGGCAGAGCTGTGTGTGTGACCAGCGGGGGGCGCTGCAGGTCTGGACTGAGGGGCATTGGCAGAGCTGTGGGTGAGACCAGCGGGGGGCGCTGCAGGTCTGGGCTGAGGGGCATTGGCAGAGCTGTGTGTGAGTGAGACCAGCGGGGGGCGCTGCGGGTCTGGACTGAGGGGCATTGGCAGAGCTGTGTGTGTGACCAGCGGGGGGCGCTGCAGGTCTGGACTGAGGGGCATTGGCAGAGCTGTGTGTGAGTGAGATCAGCGGGGGGCGCTGCAGGTCTGGACTGAGGGGCATTGGCAGAGCTGTGTGTGTGACCAGCGGGGGGCGCTGCGGGTCTGGACTGAGGGTCATTGGCAGAGCTGTGAGTGAGACCAGCAGGGGGCGCTGCAGGTCTGGACTGAGGGGCATTGGCAGAGCTGTGTGTGAGTGAGACCAGCGGGGGGCGCTGCAGGTCTGGACTGAGGGGCATTGGCAGAGCTGTGAGTGAGACCAGCGGGGGGCGCTGCAGGTCTGGACTGAGGGGCATTGGCAGAGCTGTGAGTGAGACCAGCGGGGGGCGCTGCAGGTCTGGACTGAGGGGCATTGACAGAGCTGTGAGTGAGACCAGCGGGGGCGCTGCGGGTCAGGACTGAGGGGCATTGGCAGAGCTGTGAGTGAGACCAGCGGAGGCGCTGCAGGTCTGGACTGAGGGGCATTGGCAGAGCTGTGTGTGAGACCAGCGGGGGGTGCTGCGGGTCTGGACTGAGGGGCATTGGCAGAGCTGTGTGTGAGTGAGACCAGCGGGGGGCGCTGCAGGTCTGGACTGAGGGGCATTGGCAGAGCTGTGAGTGAGACCAGCGGGGGGCGCTGCAGGTCTGGACTGAGGGGCATTGGCAGAGCTGTTAGTGAGACCAGCGGGGGGCGCTGCAGGTCTGGACTGAGGGGCATTGGCAGAGCTGTGTGTGAGTCCAGCGGGGGGCGCTGCAGGTCTGGACTGAGGGGCATTGGCAGAGCTGTGAGTGAGACCAGCGGGGGGCGCTGCAGGTCTGGGCTGAGGGGCATTGGCAGAGCAATGTGTGTGTGAGTCCAGCGGGGGCGCTGCAGGTCTGGACTGAGGGGCATTGGCAGAGCTGTGTGTGAGACCAGCGGGGGGCGCTGCAGGTCTGGTCTGAGGGGCATTGGCAGAGCTGTGAGTGAGACCAGCGGGGGCGCTGCAGGTCTGGGCTGAGGGGCATTGGCAGAGCTGTGTGTGAGTGAGACCAGCGGGGGGCGCTGCAGGTCTGGACTGAGGGGCATTGGCAGAGCTGTGTGTGAGTGAGACCAGCGGGGGGCGCTGCAGGTCTGGACTGAGGGGCATTGGCAGAGCTGTGAGTGAGACCAGCGGGGGGCGCTGCGGGTCTGGACTGAGGGGCATTGGCAGAGCTGTGGGTGTCTGAGACCAGCGGGGGGCGCTGCGGGTCTGGACTGAGGGGCATTGGCAGAGCTGTGGGTGTCTGAGACCAGCGGGGGGCGCTGCAGGTCTGGGCTGAGGGGCATTGGCAGAGCTGTGTGTGAGTCCAGCGGGGGGCGCTGCAGGTCTGGACTGAGGGGCATTGGCAGAGCTGTGGGTGAGACCAGTGGGGGGCGCTGCAGGTCTGGACTGAGGGGCATTGGCAGAGCTGTGAGTGAGACCAGCGGGGGGCGCTGCAGGTCTGGACTGAGGGGCATTGGCAGAGCTGTGAGTGAGTGAGACCAGCGGGGGGCGCTGCGGGTCTGGACTGAGGGGCATTGGCAGAGCTGTGAGTGAGTCCAGTGGGGGGCGCTGCAGGTCTGGACTGAGGGGCATTGACAGAGCTGTGAGTGAGACCAGCGGGGGGCGCTGCGGGTCTGGACTGAGGGGCATTGGCAGAGCTGTGGGTGTCTGAGACCAGTGGGGGGCGCTGCGGGTCTGGACTGAGGGGCATTGGCAGAGCTGTGTGTGAGTCCAGCGGGGGGCGCTGCAGGTCTGGACTGAGGGGCATTGGCAGAGCTGTGAGTGAGACCAGCGGGGGGTGCTGCGGGTCTGGACT